>NC_080671.1:401925834-402055834 GCF_030247195.1 Topomyia yanbarensis | reverse complement strand
AACTTTGATTTTTTTTTGTTTCAATTTGTATGGAATTTAATATGGGAAGGCAATTTGTTTTATATTTACGGTAATATAGGTCGCTATTTCACTCAATATGATATAACGATTTTAAGATCTATGGTTCAAAACAATTGCGTTCGATGTCGGTGGCAATGTTGGAAGAACAATGAATTTCTGCAATTATTTTGAAGCACCCAACCAACCAAGGTTCGAACTATTTTTTGTAAATTCGTAACTAGTTACCGTCTTAAACAAAGTTGTTATCCAAGGTTTGAACTATAGTCCAGACCAGAATTCGACAGCCATAACCCTCCGAGCTCTCGATCGAAGCAGTTCGTTTCTGGTGCTGTGCATAAAGTGAACAAGAATAAATTGTCAGTGAAGGTCAACCATTGTTCGAGGCAGTCTTTGTTCGCCGGTGCCCAGGCTGGTGAAGTGAATACCAGAATTGCCGGAATCGCCGCTATATAAGCTAAGTATTTTTTTTTCTTTCATTTCCCTTTCCCCGATCGGTCTCTACTTCTGCCCTTTCCCCTGAATATAAGTTTCATCTCTCGTTTACACCACGTGTTATCCTCGTGCCTAAATGGCCGAGGGCGAAGTAACATTGGATAGGAATGATATTCCCATGGATATACCGGATAAACCCGAAATTACTCCCTCCCCTGATTCCCCCAGTCCTCCCCGTATTAAAACATACCCAGCCAGTTCGACTGGACCCTGGGTGGTGTATTTCCGGCCCAACACGAAATCGCCCAATATTCTAGAAATCTCACGGGAGCTGACTGCCAACTACCCGTCCGTGGCTCAGATAACACGTGTTCGAGCTAATAAGATACGCGTTATAGTAAATGACCTCGACCAGGCAAACCAGATTGCTCGCAGCGAGCGTTTTACGAAGCAATTCAAAGTGTATGTGCCTTGTAGAGTTGTGGAGATCGATGGGGTCGTCGCCGAACCGGGTCTAAAGTGCGAAGACCTGTTGAAGTACGGGGTTGGCTGCTTTAAGGACCCTTCACTTCAAAAGGTGAAAATTCTGGAATGCAAGCAATTGTATTCCGCAAAAACTGAAGATGATAAGACAACTTATTCTCCGTCAGACTCGATTCGGGTGACTTTCTCCGGATCTGCTCTTCCCAACTATGTCCTCCTGGATAAGGTTCGCCTACCTGTTCGCCTGTTTGTACCGCGGGTAATGAACTGCAGCAATTGCAAGCAACTGGGCCACACAGCCACTTATTGTGGCAATAAAAAACGGTGCGGCAAATGCGAGGGAGAGCATGAGGATGACGCTTGCGGTGGAGAAACTGAGAAGTGTATTTACTGCGGGGGCCCTCCGCATGCTCTTAAGTCATGCCCGGCGTACAAGCAGCGCGGGGATAAAATTAAGCGCTCCCTTAAGGATCGCTCGAGGCACTCTTATGCAGAAATGCTGAAGAGTGCTTCGCCATCTGTCCCTTCCGAAAATTCCTTTGCTCTTTTGGCTGGCGTTGAGCAAGAATCTGACGACCCACAAGAGGGAACATCATTGGTTAACCCAGGGGAATCCAGGAAGAGGAGAAATCTAGCCTCCCCTACATTGCCTCGTAAGGGTGCCAAGGTGTCGTCCACTCAGAGTGCGCCAACCGCAATCAATAAATCCAACGGAAGTGATGCACAAAAGCCGAAGCAATTTGCTCCAGGACTTGGAAATATTAATTCTAACAAGGAGTACCCACCACTTCCAGGGACACCAAAAACCCCAAGTGTCCCCTTTTTTCAAACAGATACTCAGTCCAGTAGCGGACTAATGAAATTTTCTGACATAGTGGACTTAATTTTCACAGCTTTCAATGTTACTGATCCTCTTAAAAGCCTTCTGATACGTTTTCTCCCTATAGTGCAAACATTTTTGAAGCAGTTGACTACTAAATGGCCCCTCCTTGCAGCGATCGTATCCTTCGATGGCTAAGTCATCGAACGAGGTCACCGATTCGATCACTGTTCTACAGTGGAACAGCAGAAGTATCCTCCCGAAAATCGATTCCTTTAAATTTTTACTAAATAGTTTAAAATGTGATGCTTTCGCATTATGTGAAACTTGGTTAACTTCCGATATAAATCTCAACTTCCACGACTTTAATATAATTCGTCTGGATCGAGAAAACCCCTATGGAGGAGTACTTTTGGGGATCAAAAAGTGCTATTCTTTCAACCGAATTAACCTCCCTTCGACACCAGGCATTGAAATTGTCGCTTGTCAAGTTTTAATCAAAGGTAAAGACCTTTGCATTGCTTCCATCTACATTCCTCCTAGAGCCTCGATAGGGCACCGAACGCTTTGTAATATCACGGAATCCTTACCGGCACCGCGGCTAGTTCTGGGAGACTTTAACTCGCACGGTACGGTATGGGGCTGTCTTCATGATGATAATAGATCAACATTAATCCAAGATCTTTGCGATAATTTCAACATGACCATCTTAAACACGGGAGAAATGACGCGGATTCCTACACCACCAGCACGCGCAAGCGCGTTGGATTTATCTCTATGCTCGACTTCGCTACAGTTAGATTGCACGTGGAAGGTGATCCCTGATCCCCACGGTAGCGACCATTTGCCTATCGTGATTTCAATTGCTAACGGTTCAAGACCATCGGAAACAATCAATGTCTCGTATGACCTCACACGGAACATTGATTGGAAGAGTTACGCGACCGCGATATCCGTTAAAATCGAATCCACTCAAGAACTTCCTCCGGAGGAAGAGTACAGGTTTTTGGCTGGCTTGATTCTCGACAGTGCGAATCAAGCTCAGACTAAACCAGTACCCAGCGCGAATACCCATGGACAGTCTCCCACCCTGTGGTGGGATAAAGAGTGCTCAGAGCTGTACGCGGAAAAGTCCACTGCATATAAGGCCTTCCGGGAAGACGGGTTACCCGCTAGCTATCAACAGTACGCGTCGTTAGAAAGGCGAATGAAGAGTCTAATGAAAGCCAAAAAACGTAGTTATTGGCGCCGGTTCGTCGACGGGTTAACGAGAGAAACAGCAATGAGCACTCTTTGGGGTACGGCTCGACGTATGCGTAACCGTAATAGTACCAACGAGAACGTGGAATATTCAAACCGTTGGATATTTGCTTTCGCCAAGAAGATCTGTCCGGACTCTGTCCCGGTACAGAAAACGTACCGCGCCGCGTCTCCTCACGATACCGCGAACGAAACACCGTTTTCGATGGTGGAGTTCTCACTTGCTCTCTTATCATGCAACAATAATGCCCCAGGGTTAGACAGAATCAAATTCAACTTGCTGAAGAATCTACCTGACACTGCAAAAAGGCGCTTGTTGAATTTATTTAACAAGTTTCTTGAGGGTAACATTGTCCCTCATGACTGGAGGCAAGTGAAGGTCATCGCCATCCAAAAACCAGGAAAACCAGCCTCCGACCACAACTCATATCGGCCGATTGCAATGCTGTCCTGTATTCGGAAGTTGTTCGAGAAAATGATCTTATTTCGCCTCGACAATTGGGTTGAAGCAAATGGCTTACTGTCAGATACACAATTTGGCTTCCGCAAAGGCAAAGGGACGAACGATTGCCTTGCGTTGCTTTCTACAGAAATCCAAATGGCCTATGCTAACAAAGAGCAGATGGCATCAGTCTTCTTGGATATTAAGGGGGTTTTTGACTCAGTTTCTATCAACATTCTGTCAGAGAAGCTGCACCAGCATGGTCTTTCACCAATTTTAAATAACTTTTTGCTAAACCTGTTGTCTGAAAAGCACATGCACTTTTCGCATGGCGATTTAACAACATCGCGATTTAGCTACATGGGTCTTCCCCAGGGCTCATGTCTAAGTCCCCTGCTTTACAATTTCTACGTGAATGACATTGACGATTGTCTTGCCAATTCATGCACGCTAAGGCAACTTGCAGACGACGGCGTGGTCTCTGTTACAGGGCCCAAAGCTGCCGATTTGCAAGGACCATTACAAAATACCTTGGACAATTTGTCTGCTTTGGCTCTTCAGCTGGGTATTGAGTTCTCCACGGAGAAAACTGAGTTGGTTGTTTTTTCTAGGAAGCGTGAGCCGGCGCAACTCCAGCTTTTATTAATGGGTGCAACGATCAACCAGGTTTTCACATTTAAATATCTCGGGGTCTGGTTCGACTCTAAAGGTACCTGGGGATGTCACATTAGGTATCTGAAACAGAAATGCCAACAAAGGATCAATTTTCTCCGAACAATAACTGGAACATGGTGGGGTGCTCACCCAGGAGACCTGATCAGGTTGTACCAAACAACGATATTGTCGGTGATGGAGTACGGGTGTTTCTGTTTCCGCTCCGCTGCGAACATACACTTCATCAAACTGGAGAGAATCCAGTATCGTTGCTTGCGCATTGCCTTGGGTTGCATGCACTCGACCCATACGATGAGTCTCGAAGTGCTGGCGGGAGTTCTTCCGCTAAAAAATCGATTTTGGGAACTCTCATATCGATTGCTCATCCGATGCGACATTCTGAACCCGTTGGTGATTGAAAACTTCGAGAGGCTCGTCGAGCTTAATTCTCAAACCCGATTTATGGCCTTGTACTTCGACTACATGGCACAGAGCATTAATCCTTCTTCATATACTCCCAGCCGTGTTCGTTTCCTAGATACTTCTGATTCTACTGTATTCTTCGACACATCCATGAAGGAAGAGATTCGTGGAATCCCGGACCACATACGCCCGCAAGTGATCCCCAATATATTTTATAATAAATTCCGAGAAGTCGACTGTGACAAAATGTTCTACACTGACGGATCAAATTTCGATGGGTCCACTGGCTTCGGTATCTTCAACAATACTATCACCGCTTCATTCAAGCTCAATGATCCTGCTTCAGTTTACGTCGCAGAGTTAGCTGCAATTCAGTACACCCTTGGGATCATCGACACTCTGCCCACAGATCACTACTTCATCATTTCGGACAGCCTCAGCTCCATCGAGGCTCTTCGTGCGATGAAGCCCAAAAAGCAATTCCCATATTTCCTGGGGAAGATACGGGAGTCCTTGTGTACGTTATCTGAAAAATCTTATCAAATTACCTTTGTTTGGGTCCCCTCTCATTGCTCTATCCCGGGCAATGAAAAGGCCGACTCATTAGCAAAGGTGGGCGCATTAAATGGTGACATATACGAAAGACCAATCTGCTTCAACGAATTTTTTAGTATTTGTCGTCAGAGGACACTCAACAGTTGGCAAACCTCGTGGAGCAATGGTGAACTTGGACGATGGCTACATTCCATTATCCCAAAGGTATCAACGAAGCCTTGGTTCAGGGGGATGGATGTGGGTCGGGATTTTATTCGTGTAATGTCCCGACTTATGTCCAACCACTACACCTTGGATGCGCATCTGCGGCGTATTGGGCTTGCGGAGAGTAGTCTGTGCGCTTGTGACGAGGGCTATCATGACATCGAGCACGTTGTCTGGGTATGCGCCGGGTACTTGAACGCCAGGTCTCAGTTAAAGGATTCCCTTCGGGCCCGAGGTAGACCACCCAATGTCCCAGTCCGAGATATACTGGCAAATCGTGATTTCCCCTATATGTCCCTTATTTATACTTTCATAAAAACGACAAATATCCCAATTTAGCCCCTCTCTTTTTATTTCTCGTTTTAGAAGCTTTCTCTTGCCTTGTGGGACCGATCAGCTCCAGACTGCAACTATGTAACCGCCGTCGCACTTACCACTACGGAAACTGAAGCGAGAGCGACTCAAGGTCCGATGACTTTTGAAGGATTCCCCGCGGGTCCGAAGAATACCATCCGCCAATCCGACCTACTAGACTGAGGCGGTAATCTTTCGCTGATCTCCCGTTTGAGCGAAAGTTGCAAGTTTTGCTCTTCTCTCCCGGTCACCATCTACGCTTTCTCTCTCCTGTCCTTGATACAACTGCTTCTACAGCCCCCCTCTGAATATCTTGACCAAGCATAAGTCTCCGCTAAAAAAGTTCAAATTTGTATTCTGTATTCCTAGTTTTAAGATAGTTGTAATTTTACCTCTTTGTTAAAACTATTGTCCCCCATCTTGTAAATAGAATTGTATCCCTAGTCTTAAAACACCTGCGAATTTTCTCATAAATATTTGTTCCCCCTTTTGTGTACCAAACTATATTGTTAGTTTTAAGATAACTGTAAATATTTCCTAAAAATTATTACTATTGAATTCCTTGTTTTAAATTTTTTTCATAAAAAAAAATCTTTCGCCCCCTCTCTTGTATATAGAATCTTATTTCTAGTCTTAAGATAGCTGTAAAATTTTTCTTTTTTAAAAAAATATTTCAACATTGTAACCTCCTAGTTTTAAAATATACAAAATGTAGAAACAAAAGAATTTGGCACCGCCAAGCTAACGCATTTGTGCCTATCAAATAAACGAAATGAATAAAAAAAAAAAAAAAGAATTCGACAGTCTTCAGTAGCTCTGCCGCTTACCGAAGTACGATGGGTAATGAACTAAAAGTTAGACACCAGACGATAATAAAAACCCAGGTCTTGGTTTCTAGTGAGGAAATTAAATAGATCAAATGTGTTGGTTGATTGGTGGCAGCTGTGGTTGTGTGTGATCTCGCTTTGCCGGCAGGGTGTGATCACTGTCGTCAGTGCGATAATCATATGTTCTTTCTGGGGCGTCATCATATCCGAGGGATAGCATTAGGGTTAGTGCGTTGAGCCAGAGTCTCAAAGGTTGCGGGTTCGAATCTCGTTTCTGGGGGCATTTTTTTCACGTAACTGCTTTCGATTCACTTACCACTTCCAACAAAAAGATGCTTAATACAAAACGAGAAACCACCCAACAGAACACACATTATCGCTTAATAACATTAAAAATCAATGTAATAACCACTTGACAAGGATAATAAACTTCTTTTTAGAATCCTTGGAAAAGGACCGAATGGACCTAAAATTAGTATGAAGAAAAAATAGTGTTTTTGAAAATCAAAGCCTGTATAGCCAAACACATAACCATTATACAGTCGACCCCCATCCAAAAGAGTTCTGAAAAGAACCTGTTGCGGCCAAAGTCCGAAAAAACCGCGAGCGAAAGAAACCGAGAGAAAAAAGTTTGTCGAACGGAGTAAAAAAACGCGTGTTGACGACTCGATGGTATAATTCACTGTAATATTTTATTCACAAGATGCAAGGGTAGTGGTAACAAATTAGTGGGTAAAAAAAGCAAATTTGTATAATGTTGTGATTTCCTGTGTCTGTACCTGATAAACGGGTAGTTGATCTAGTCGCTCGTAGGGGCCCATCCAGTGATTTCGTGCCGACATTAACCGCCCACCAAATTACGATTAGGAATTTCCGCTCCAAGTCTTCCCGGAACGTACTCGTCTTTGTCTAATGGCACGACTCGCAACCGTCTTACGTCTCGTCTGGTGATTCCCGTGGCGGTTTTGACCGACACTACACGAACTAATCCATCAGGTCCGGGGAAGGTTTCCAAAATTCTCCCTAGCGGCCAATGCCTCGGTTTTTCGTCGTCCTTTACCAAAATTACAAAATCACCTACTGCGATATTAGGCGATGATTGCTGCCACTTCGTGAAACGTTGCAGCGAGCGAACGTATTCGAGCTGCCAACGGGATCGAATCTTTTGCGATAGATTCAAATTAACTCCATCGAGACAATGAGCTAATTTGACGCTCCAGCATGTTAATTTCCGGAACTGTTGTGAGAGCTCTTCCGATTAGGAAGTGTGCAGGTGTCAATGGCTGAGGGTCATGAGCGTCATTGGAGATCGGTGTAATTGGCCTGGAGTTCATTGTTGCTGCAACCTGGGTGAGAAGAGTGGACAATTCTTCGAAGGTAAAGTTTTTATTGCCTGTGATTTTCCCTAGATGGTGTTGGCGCCTTTGATCGCAGACTCCCAAAGTCAACGGTGGTGTGGTGACCGAGCGGGTATGAAGTTCCAGACTACACCTTTATCTGCCAAGAAGTTGGCGACCAATTGGTTGTGGTTTGCGGAATTTATGAGGCGGTAGAGCTCTTGGCGTTGCTTAGAGGCATCTCTGAAATTTGTTGCGTTGTCTGAAAACATTTTGGCTGAAAGTCCGTAGCGACTGGAGAACCGAGTGAACGCTGCCAAGAATGCGGAAGTGCTGAGATCCGATACTGCTTCCAGATGAACCGCCTTTGTTGAGAAGCACACGAACAGTGCAATGTATCCCTTGCTCGGCACCCCACCACGTGCTCCGCGCCCAACGATGCTCACTGGACCAGCATAATCAACGCCGGTAATCAGAAACGGTGGATGTGGCTGAACGCGATCTGCAGGCAGCTGCCCCATTTGCTGGTAGATCGGGGCCGGCTTAGCCCGAGCGCAGACAATGCACTGACGATAGACCTTGCGAGCGACGCTGGGACCACGTATAATCCAGAACCGTCTTCGAGATACTGCTAGCAGTGTTTGCGGTCCGCAATGATGGTGCATGATGTGATCACGATGCAGCACGAGAAAAGTTAGGATGGAGTTACGTGGTAGTAACAGTGGATGCTTAGTGTCATATTGTAGATTTGATTGCTCAATTCTACCGTCCACCCTGAGAAGTACCCTTTCATCCAGGAACGGTTTAGGTTGAAACAGTGTACTTTGACGTTTTACGTCTTTGTGTTGATGCAAACGTTGAAGTTCATCATAATAATGTTGCTGTTGACCATGCTTTTGGTAGACTTCCAGGGCACGATTCAACTCCTTGGGAGTTAATGTTGTGGTTTGCCTTGACTCCCGACAACGGAAACGCAGCATGCGGGCAGTGACTCGAAGCATTTTCTGAAGGTTTGGATAGTATCTGTTGATTTGTTGCTGTTGAGATGTGTTCAGTTGTTTGCTTGCCGTGTCATGTCCTGATTTAGTATTCCAAGGCGGTCCAACCCACCAGAGCTTATTGTCCTTCAGCTGTTCCGGTATCATCCCACGTGAGATCAAGTCTGCAGGGTTGAGATGCGTGTCGACATGACCCCAGCTGATTGCTGGTAAATATGTTACGACCTCTGCCACTCGGTTGGCAACAAAGTTCTTCCATCGGGATGCACCTATATTGATCCAGGCCAGTGCAACCTCGGAATCGGTCCAGGCTCGTATTTCGAACAAGGGTTGATCGATGGCGCTTGTCACATTCTTTATTAGTCGTGCGAAGCGCACAATTCCAGTCATGGTAATGTCGTCCTACCGTTTTCCATTGGAGCAAGTTTTGATTTAGCGCTCAGCAAGCGCGATGCGATGGTGCCGTCGTCGTCGATGGAGCGAATGTATACACACGCACCCATAGCCCGCTCGGAAGCATGACTATAGCCGTGCAGGAGCAAATGCGTTGTCCACTGAGCTCCAATCACTCTTCGAGGAATCTGAAACGAATTGAGATACGAAAGATTTTGCACAAAAACAAACCAATCTTGTACCAACTCACCGGGGGGAGTAGCATCCCAGGCCACCTTCAGCTCCCATAGTCGCTGCATTACCAGCTTTGCCTTGACAACGATTGCTGCGAGTAGTCCCAAAGGGTCGAATAGGCTGGCAATTTGCGACACTATGGTTCGTTTTGTGGGCTGAAGGATCTGTGATGGCTGATAACTGAAATGAAGCTCGTCACTGCACGGCTGCCAGTGAATGCCGAGGGCTTTGATGGTATTGGAGTCGTCGATTTCGATGGGCATCTTCAGTTCACGATCTGTTTCTGGAAGACCTTCTAGCGCAGCGGCATCGTTAGACGCCCATTTTCGTAGGTGAAAACCGCCAGGATCGAAAATATCCGACAGTTGACTGCGTAGGCGCTTGGCTTCATCAATGTTGTCTGCACCGACGAGAAGATCGTCAACGTATGTTCCCTTGGACGCCTTCTCCACCGCTTGAGGGTATCGTTCGCGGAAGGACAGTAACAGCTGTTGCACACATTTCGTAGCCAGATATGATGCACTTTTAGTGCCGTATGTCACGGTGTTTAGTTGATACTCGTTCATGGGTTCATCATTCGACCATCGCCAGAGAATCCTTTGGTAGTCGCGATCGTCTTCATGTAGCAGCACCATGCGATACATTTGTTGGATGTCTCCGGTCAAAACGATAGTAGGAAAGCGAAATCTAAGAAGTATGGCAATCAATGAATCCTGCAGAACTGGTCCCGCCATAAGAATATCATTGAGGGACTTCCCGCTGGTGGTTTTAGCGGAAGCGTCAAAGACCACACGGCATTTCGTGGTTATGCTAGCTTCCTTGACGACGCAGTGGTGAGGAAGAACGATAGGACGTCTTGTGGTCGATGGTGCAGCCAACGACATATGTCCTAATTAGACGTATTCACGCAAAAAGGCATGATACTGTTCCAGAAGTTGCGGATTTTTGTTCAATTTCCGCTCAAGATGGATCAGTCTTCTGGTTGCCATTTCCCTACAGTCGCCCAAGGTATTGGGATTTCCCAGGAATGGAAGACGCACTACAAAATGTCCAAAATCGTTGCGTGTAGTGTGCTTCAGAAAGTGATCCTCACACTGTGTTTCTTGGTTACTGAAGTACGGTTTAGTGTTAGCATACTCTTCGAGCTCCCAGAACTGTTTTAACTGTTTCGATAGAAGATCATCAGTAGAAGCCAATAAGCATAATGGTAAGCTCGATTCTGCCGATTGTTTGGGATATTCGTATCCACCTGAAACCACCCATCCTAATTTGGTGTTTTGAAGGACAGGCAACCGGTTCTCTAGGCAGAGCTTGATGGTTCCTGATTTGAGCGTGGATCGGTTAGATGAATGGAACTGGGAATAGGCCAATTGCTGATGTCCACCGGTTTTATGGGTAGCTCGGACGTGATACGATCGAAAACTACGCACGGAATGACGTTTTGGTACTCCGAGCAGCGTGAGCTAAACGTCACTAATGCACCCTTACTGACATGGCCAAAGGTTCCAGAAATTCCACCAAATTAAAAGTCGACGTCAGCGGTTGATAGACCCAACTTATCGCACAAATCTGTGGTTATGTAACTGGTGTGAGAGGCGCAGTCAAGAATTGCTCTACAAGCGAAGCGCCTCCCATTTTTGTCCTGGACGTTAATTGTAACTGTCAGCAGGACGACGTTAGTATCGACAAGGTCATTTGTCAGGTTGAGATGTGAATCCAGTGATTGAACCACTGAATGGGGTCCGGAAAGCTCCATAGCGTATGACGTGCTAGTTGCAGTTTGAGCGGCTGGTGGGTGGAAGGCTTCGTGCAAACGAGTATGATGGAATTGGTTACACTTCCTACAGCTACCAGATTTGCACGCTTCGCCGGCATGTAGTTTCAGGCAGTTTTGACAGAGCTTCTGTCTGTAAATATAGGCAAAGCGTTCATTAGCCGTCGTGTTGATAAACTAACGCACTGATATAACTGATGCGGTGATTTGGCGCAGTAACCGCAGACCGTATGTGAAACATGTTGGTTGGTAGATACGAGTGTAGGTGTTCTTGGTTGAACCTTGGCGGGCGGCATGAAAAATGTTGTGGATGTTTTCGAACGACTTGGTTGCATAGATTTTAAAGCGCAGCTATGTGAATCGACGAATTTCAGAAATCTGTCCAGCGTAATTTCTTTATCCGTCATGTCAGCCTTCTTCTGGAACCACAACTGTTTCGTATCGGGATTCAGTTTATCAACGAGGATGTACAGCAACCAGATATCACGGCCCTCACGTTTCATGGCCTTGAGCGCTCGAACAACTTCGTCAGACACATCGTGTAGAGAGCGCAATCCAATGGCGGATGGAGACGTCATTGATGGTTGGCCCAGAAAGCGCTGTATATGCTGTGCAGCTATTTCGAGTGGCTTATCGTATCTGTTCCTTAGTTTGGCAAGCGCGGGTGCATAATTGGCGTCCTCGATCCTAAGGTGAGAAATCAAAGACCCAGCTTCGCGAGGTTGGTCTTCAAAAAATAAAGCTTCTGACTGGCCTAGGTTCGGATTTTTGTGAACAGCGCTGTCGAACAAATCGTAGAACGATGGCCACTCGAGAATGTTACCGCTAAATATTGGAAGATTTATGCGTGGTAGTTTAATATCAGAAAAAATCTGTGCGTTCTGATCAACACTTGCTGCAGCGGTGCTCGAGTTGGCAGCTTGATGCACAAAGGCAAAATTGGATGACAAATGGCGGAAAAATTCTGCTTGCTGTTGTGCTAGTTGCCGAATGGCGTCGGTGCCATTTTGCATGAGCGGGACCTCGTGCTGAGTGGACGAGAAATCCATCCTTTTTAGCAATTTGTTGAATCCATTTTTCAGTAAAACGACGTTTTCCTCGAAATTGGCCAATTGATCGAGAAGGTCATCAATTTCGGTGTCTTTGCATACCTCCACCATCCGTCCGTGGATCGCCAGGTACCCGCTCCAAACTTCTTGGAGGTTATCCAGCTCAGTCTGGATGTCTATATCGTCCAGCTCCTCACTTGCTCGGAACCGAGCTAAAATCCTTTTTATACGATCCAATCGTGATTCCTGCGATTTTCTCCCGCAAACAAGTGAGTCCATTGTGGATAATCACGCACAATTTTTCTTACTCTTGAGGGTTTGTCTCAAACTGGCGCACTTTTGCGAATCGCGGTACGTCGGCGAAAACGGATAAAACGCGCTTTAATTGTCACCAACGGTCCCGAGATCCGGTTCGAGATTTATCTAACCCAAAAAGTGGCAAATAACCCTAAGGTTAAAACCTCTACAATCTAAATGTAAAAAAGTATCAAGACAGAGCCCATCTAATATAAAATCAAAAACAAAAATTAGCATGATGATTTCAATAGTATAATTGGATAAAAAATCCGTTTTGAACCATACTGAAATGACTCTACAGGAGAACTGACCGCTCTCATTAGCGTATCAAGTACTTTTTCCAGTTGCATTTAAATTCTCCAATAAAGTGCTGGCAGCAACCTTCGACCAACATAGTTTTGTATTCAGGCTTATAAACAATTTTTCCATAGAGTGTAACGGTGCTGAAAGTTTCACTTGAACAGTCGAGCCCGGTACTATCCCGCAATAGCGCAACAACGTGACGAGAACTAAAACTTAAAGTTTTGCCAGTCGTTAGAGAACCCCCTTCCTCCTACGCTCCGCGGCGTCAAAACTTTTTCCAGCTCTGCTAAAATGTGATCCCGGTTTTGTTTTCAACGCAACTTTCCGCTGTCTGGTGAATATTTCCACGTCTTGCCTATCAAAATCCTTCGGGTGGACATGCTAGTGCCCGATGGCCCACGCCTAGTGGAAAGGTTTTAAATTTAGTTTGACGAGTTTTCATCTTGTCCGCGATAGACGGATAGGGTAAATTCTCATAATATTTTTCCGTTTACCGACAACTTCGTCGACGCCGTTGAGTTTTTCCGGCATCCTTCTAGCGGTATTTATTAGCATTAAATAGGATTCTCTTTCGCAAGAGGAAGCTCTGCATTGGACCATTAAATGTTGACGTTTTCTAAAGTTTCGTGAAAATGAAACTCCGCGATGCGGTGCTAGTTTCAGTCTCGTGATGTGTTTTAGCTAGGGTTCATTGACTTTAAAAAGGAATTACAACAGTTCAGTCGTGCATCAAAAATCTAACATCTTTAACTTGAAAATCGCAGCGAGTTACAAAAACCCAAATTATTCTGGATGCATCCGAATGCTTTTATGTTCACTACACGAAACACAACGGAAAATTTAATGGTGCCCAGATTTTGCTGTGGTATCTCCCTTCCCATGATGTACAACTTTTTTTTTGTTGCCCCGCTTACGTCATTGCCGAAGTGCAAAAATATTGACCCGCCAAACAGGGGTACTTTAGCTGCGCTTTTCGAAACAACTCGCAACGGATGTTTGTTTTATGATAGTTGGCTTCTGAAGAGCCAGTGATGTACCTACCTACTACTAGCTTGGCCGCTTGCGCGCCCAGACTGCAAGTGGTGCTTCTCTATCTCTCTCTCGTTTTGTTTGCTCCGCGCTGTTCGACTTTTTCGCTACCATGTTTCAACAGTGCCCCGCTCGGAAACTGACGTTCGCTTGGAGTGTTGTTTTTACCGACGCTGCAATACGGGATGGGATTTTTTATTGCTATATTATTTTTTTGCGTTGCGTCGTGTTTGAAAAGTCGGGTGAGTTTTTAACAAATTTTTAGGATTGAGTTCCAGTGAATATTGATTTTTATAACGTAATCTAACCTATGTTGAACCGATGATTTATTCACATAATTTGCTACGTTTGACCGTAGCAATCACAGGGGATATAAACAGTAGTACTTGACAAAATAAAGTACACACATTTGTAACCGTGATTATCTCAGAATTTATAGCCGAAAACAGCTTTGGATTAAAAATGAACACTGTAGATGCAGCGCCTTGAGAGTGACAAATCATTTGATGACAGCATTGATTGGGATACTATCCAATTCATTGTTGTGATTGAAAATCCCGAATAATAAAAACATCATTTTGCACAGTTAATTCTTTAAATTGATATTTAGTATGATCTCTTAGAAATGCGAATCACCTGAGTCTACGGCATGTCCGGACAAGCGTAAAGTAACTTGTTACTTCATGCTGTCGGAACCGACAAAAAGTTAAGTCACGGTAAACTTCCACACTAAGCATTTGCGACTAATGTCAAAGACCCTGACTCCTACGGTAGCAGACAAAAAGTTAAGTCGCCGGTGAGCTCTAAGCTTGCATATATGATCCTTCCACGCTTTTCTAAACTTTCTCCCTTCAACTCCTTGCTCTCCCTTGAGTAGTATGGCTCTAAATATTGAAAAATATACTTCACCTTCCAGTCTCTTGCTAATTAAATGCCGTAACAACTGTTGACAAATTGACTCAATAGGTCGTTAACAAAAAATGGTTAACAAAAATGGTAAAAATACAAAATCATTTCACTTTTTATTTGCTCAGAATGTAGTGAGAATATTCAAATCGTTGTCACAAATACATACAGAGATCAAGACAGTTTTTTTTAAAATATTATCTACTTGTCATGAATCTTTCTCTTTCGTACGCACTTCAGTCATCAACAGGATTTGCATTTTTTTCGTTTTCCCAAATTCTCGGGGCGCTACGGTCTTCAACTGGTCTCGCATTTTTTCTCTGCTCTCATATCTCTCTTTTTTGCTTCACGATTCTTTTCACACAATTAGCTTTGCCTACCATTTCTTGGCTTTGCTTTTGGCGTCCATTACGAAGCACAACTTTTCATTTATTTTTGACTCTTCGACAGCCAATCTTTTGACATAGATCTTCACATGACAAGATCGAACGATAATAATGATAAAAACTTCTTTACACAAAGAAAAAATCACATTTCATTTCATGCTCTTTATATCGTCAAACTAAAATTCAAATTCAGTCCGTGATCCGAAAATACTCACCGTAAAATCGTACCAGCTACGCCAAATTGTAGAATTTAACCCAGATAGATGGTACTTTCGGATGAGATTCCAGCTAAAAGAATTCACTTTTGTGTTCGGCCCGTGTGACTAGCCACGCTTTATTCATCCGCTCTTGGATACAGTTACACTTTGACTGCCAGTGATCGCAATCGCTACGACTTCCAAACAGGCTTGCGAAATGTACCAGAGAACGACACGAATGAGCAGACAACACAACTGGCGGCAGCTGCCGACTGCCCAGTACTGCAGCAGCAGCGACTGGAAATGTCATGGATCTCATAACATTTTCATTTGGGAATGTTATGTTCGTTCTGTTCTGTAAGCTGTCTTTTTCTCCCGAGTCCGAGATAGACCAGTTGTGGTAAACAGTTACTCTTTCCCCATGCTTTCTTTTATCTTCGAGTGGATTAAAATGACGTAAGTAACGTTAAATTTCACCATGATTTTTTTCCGAAAATGTTCAATCATAGTAAAATTTTCAAAATAAATTTTAAACATCAGCAAGGACTGATACATCATATGGTAGTTAGTTTCGACTTGCAATTTGCACGATATTATATAAAGAAAATAACCCTGTGGTGAAAGAGTTCGGAACTATGTTACATATCTATTTTATATTGATAGAATTGAAAAAAAAACTATTTGAAAGTACACCGCCTTGAGAATATTTTTTAAAAAGTTTATGGAGGTCCAGACAAAGAATTTTCGCATTTCGCTTACCATGAGCAGCGATTACTTGAAACCCTCAACTGGATTACGATTGCCAAAAACTTAGGTAACCGATCTTCTTAATTTTTCCACAATTGTTCGTAATTAGTTATTCTCGTACTTTAGCGAATCTTTTTAATGCATAAGTTTTTATTTTGAGTATAGTAATTTTTTGATGCAAATTTTACAGCTCAAAACATTTAGGAAAAAGTTCCCTAATGCAGAAATTTTGATTGAAAAATATTTATTTATTTAAGCGTTAAGGTACGAGGAATACTTCTATACTAATAAGTTTTTTGAGTTTTAGAATTTTAGTTCATATGATGAACTTTCATCGTGATCATAGCAAATCTGTTAAAAAATGTTTTGAGGAAAAAGCCATAGCTCTACCAATTACCAATAAGTTTTATAAACCTGCCTTTGTTTTTTTTTGGTAAGAAAAATGTACTATCAAAAAACTATACCTTAAATATAATAAAATCATTGCTTTATCAATCTTTATCACCTTTGAAATTCAAATTTTTGTCACTTTTTCATCGTAGAAAAGGTATGCAACCTTATTGGATTACGAAAAACATCTTGCGTTTAAAATGAACACTCCGTGATTTCTCATGATTTCATCCTGTTTTGAATAATATGAAAATAATATTCTAGTACTGAAATGAATTTCAGTCTTCTCCAGATATTGATATGCATAAAATTGGGAGATTTTATCTATTAGAAACACGTTTTTCATTGCTTGTCTCAACGCAATAATATTTTTGAATCTCTAAAGATGGGATCAACGTCTTTTGTCAATGATTTTTTATCTTTGTGGCAAGGGTACCCAAAATGCCAAGAGAAGATACCAGTATTCAAATATCTGCATTTTCTCAGATAGTCAAGTAGCACTAAATGCCCTAAGGCAGCGGTTCTCAACCTTTTTCATACCACGGACCCCTTAGAAATTGCCCTGGGTTTGCTGTGGACCCCCACGGATAAACATCGATTTTGTATGCCATAAATATGTTTTTTTCAGTTTGTTAGGAAACAAGACTTGAAATTCCAATCTGCACTCGGAAAATATATTTTTCTTCGCGGACAATGACTTCGCGGCCCCTAGGGGACTGCAGACCCCAGGTTGAGAATCACTGCCCTAAGAGCTCCTACATGTCGCTCAAAACTAATATTGAAGTGCATCCTTGCACTACGACAATTGGCGGAGAAATATCTTGTCAATCTATACTGGGTTCCTGGAAATTGTGGAGTTGCAGGGAATGAAAAAGCCGAGGAGTTAGTAAGAAGAGGGTCTTCCACTAATTTTATCGGACCAGAACAATTCTGTGGATTTTCATCGAGTGCCCTCAAAATGGAGCTGAAGAAGAGGGAGATCACAGCTATAAACAACAATTGGGGGTACCGTAACTGGACTGCGACAATTAAAGAAATTGATTTCACCTAACGATAAAAAAGCCTGGAGTAACTTAGATTACGGGGGTAAGGGTTTCAGCGTGAAAAAAACACTTTTTGCGATTTTTTTTTTAGAACTTTGCGTGAAGCGAATTGATCAAAACTTTTGTACATTATAATGTATTATTTCAATAACAATAACAAACGCCATATAAATTCATACATGGTAGGCATTTGTGGTGGAGCGTGTTTGTGTGCTATTGAATGGGGATTATCTGCCCGCCAGATGGCGCTTCGGGACAAATTGTGTTTTCCACCTATTTCGTTGAAAGTTGCAGCAACGCGCGATGGGTATTAGCTAGCTTTAAATAAAAATATCTATTTTTGACGAAAAATTCCGCCTTTTATGAGTAAACACCCCCTTAATCAAAAAATAGCTTAAAAACTCAACGTAGGGTTTAGGTATTTTTACCTAGAATTTGTTTAAAAGAAATCGGTTAAGTAGTTTTTGAATGGAAAGTAACACCGCAAATCATGTTTTTTTCCAGAGACGTTCTACAAAAAGCTTCGTCACCGAGTCGTTTGTCGATATTTTGCATAGAAAAATTACAGCATGTTATTGAAATGGTACACTATAATGTACAAAAGTGTTGATCAATTCGCTTCACGAAAAGTTCTAAAAAAATTTGCAAAAAAGTATTTTTTCTTCATGCTGAACCCCTTACCCCAACAGATAATGGCAATGTTTGAGGAAATTGAATAGAAATAACATAGCACGCAACATAATGCTAGCCAATCTAGTCAACTTACACGAAACAATATTTCGTATCAATTAACGATCAGGAATTCGTGTAGATTGGTATTCATCCCTTTACTTAATTCATAAGAAAGATATAAGTAACAAAAGTGGCTTGTTAATTATCGAATACATGTGTTTAAGCGAAATAGTAACTTGAACGAGCACCCCATTTGAGATAATATGTGAAACAAAGATGATAACCAACGGTTTCAAATGGGTAGGGTTTAGATAAGAATATACTGAGAATGGATTCACCACTCCATGTGTATAATTGGTTTAACTCTCATCTCAATATAAGTAACAGAGCAATCATACGATAGAAAAATAAATAGAAACCCTTAACTGTAATTTATACAAAATAATGCGAAAAGATTACAGCAACATTGCACAGAAGTGAACAAAGTAGATAAAAAATTAAATCATTCCTCAAATTCATACGACTTGGAGACCATTCATAAATTACAAAACGCAAAAATTGCTCAAATTTGACGCCCTCTCCCCACGGAAGCATGTTCCCGTTCTGGGATACTATTTGTGAATTTCAATGGAATGCTGGCAATATGGGTATCAAAATTCACGGAATTGCTTCAGTATGCTGTATCTCGTGGTTTTCGGACCATTTGGTGGTATGACCCTGGACTCGACATTCCGGAGCAGATTCCCGTGGGGCCGTGAGTCGCCATTCCAAGGTCAAATTGCCATATGGACCCCTAACAATAAATAGCAGACTTCCGATACAATTTGAAGAGTTTTGATACTCCTACAGCTAGGACATACCCTAGTACTGGAACATTACTCCGGAAAATCCGGATTACCAAGAACCAAGTCCATTCATCCGGTTCAATTTTACTGAATCAAAAAGTGGACGAGTTCCTTAATCCAAAACGTCTAAAAGTGTCCAAATCGGTTAAAGAAAGCCATATTTATGAGGATTTCAATTTGTGGGTACCAGGGTACCCTCGTCGGCCTGTTGAAGGAGTTTTTTGTTGGACACATACCGGTTAAGAAAATAATCTTAGATTATTTTCAATCCCCTTAAACAATCAAATTGTGCATCGCCAACAAAAAATAAATAATAGCTGACCATTCCCCCACTCTATTTTGGCACTTCCTCTTTCTATATTGCCCAAAACATTCTCTCCAAGCTGTCGGGAGAAAATGTTATGACATCACGGTTATGGATGGCAAAACAGTTCAGATATGCGGCTGTCACAACATCTCTAACTCGTAACATTCCCGAAGCACCTGACTTTACCTTCTGAGCACATTACTGTACATCGCCACTCAGAAACAGCCAAATCTTCGGCTTCTGTACAAGAGTGCTACGAAATGACTGTACCCTAATTCGCTTGCGTGTGTCATACCTCTCACGGTAACACACAGCACTCATTCAGACACTGAACGGCTATAGCAGCGCTCGGCAGCTGGGCTCGCCGCTGGCTGTGACTGTGATGTCTTACACTGATAAAATCAAGTACCCATTAATGCGTAGAAAACTACTCATTTTCAATAAAAGTGGAATAACCCATTAAATGGGTAAAGCGTTTGTACCCATAAATGAGTACAGACCTTGTACGTCAACCTGGGTATGTTTCACCCATTATTTTTCGCAGAACTGTTACAACAAAATGCGTAAAAAATACCCATTCATGAAATTCGCGCCAGAATGAAAAATACTGTCAATAGAATTATTTCTGAATTAAAAAAACATAAAATAACATTCATTTCACATTATTGTTTCCTTATAAAAGTATAGGAATCTAGATAGAAATCCTATTCTTAAAATTACTTAACAAAATAAAACCGCCAACTGGATATATTTTTGATGGCTGGTGGATCTTTTGGCTGCTCTAAAAATGCCGTACTGGCGCATATTTTCAACATCCTCAGTAGTCTAAACAGACGTTGTTTTCGGAGCATCGCCGAAATGTTTCGTTTCCGCCACGGACTCCGATGCAGGGCGATAATTTGCAGGTTCCACTACGATCCTTAGTTTGCAGGTAAACTCGCTTGAAATAATGCTTACGGATTTTTCACCCATTATCAAGATCAATATACCCATTGCCATTACCTCATCGAGTAGCTGTGAAATGGATAAAAAGTACTCACTACAAATGTTAGAAACAAAAAATACCCATTTTTTTGACAGCTCGAATAACTTCCGAAAATGGGCAATTTGAATACATAAAATGGGTAAAGTTTTTTTACCGTGTAGGTACCAGTCGAAATAAATGTTAGCAGTTCGCAAGCCTGCTTCCAAACCCTACTCGCTCTCTTGCACTCTATCCCGATGTCTCAGCATATTACTTCAAAGGGTGTAAGAATGCTTATTATCTCTACTCCACACTAGGGATAAACAAACAAAGCACAGTATGCCTAATAGAAACGAAAGTTAAACTAACCACCTAGCCTGACAAAATGACTAATAAGATTACCTTTTTAGATGCACGACAAGCTTTAAGCACAGTGGAAAGTGAAGTCAGAAATTTGCGGTAAATCAGTTCTGTTTGGCTGGCTTTTCTAGATTGTAAGAACTTATATCATAGTTCGTTCGCGAAAAAAAAACATTTTAGTTCAATTGATACTGTCAGGAACTTTGTGTGAGTAGCTATTACTATTCCTATAGATTTAGAAAGTATTTGTGAGGTTAATGAGTTAGGGATCAAGATTACCCAGTGTTACATGACTCAAAGATACCTGTTGTCTGAGGTGAGCGAAATTCAGTTTTTTTGTATAAGTTGTGTGACTTTTCATTCGAAAAACTTATTTTTATACACCCGAAATTCAACGGGTATGTTTCTATTACTTTTAGGCAAGATTCTATTGCCTTTTCGGTAACATACCACTCATTGCGGTATTAAACTAATATTACCACAAAGGTAATAAACAGTGGAATCAAAGGCGTTGTTTATGTTAAAGGCTCGCCCATAGTGAAGCTAAATCTACCTATCAAACAGTCAGATGACTACCTATCGTGAAAAGTAAGCCAACATTCTTCTTTTGGAGAACAAGCAAGAAAAGTACTAGTGTTGATAAAAATAATATCATGACGAAATATTTCAATCGACTAAACGAGACACTGTATTCAGTTTATTATGATTTCTTGTAACAATATAAAATAAATTACATGGAAAAGTGTTACGAATAAAGTGCTTTGAACCGCGAAACAGTCGGTTTTCAATTCAATCCATATTAATTTATTGTGTAACTCGGTAGAAGTAACTCAAAGTTACAGCATAAACTATGGGTGCCAGGAACAAAGAAGAGGTCATCATTTTAGGCAGTGTTGCGCATTCCTCTGTGCGGGACTCTATAATACCACAGACTTTAGCGTATCCCTACTTAGAGCATCTCATCTACAGCCAAAATCAATTTCTGGCACATACTATTAAAGACCATTTCGAAAATACCCATATTGATTTGGTTATAGCGGATTTCGCTAAACCGGAAGTCGCCATCTTGGATTTCAAAATGGCGTCAAAAATCAATTTCTGGCACCTACTCTTCAAGACCATTCCGAAAATACCCATATTGTTGAGGTGCGTGTGGGCCATAAGGAGTCTTGCAGACCCGTCTCTTCCATCTTTCCGAAAATCTTCTAAGTTTTTTTCATTCAAAAGAACTTAGAATATTTTCGTAAAAACCGCATTAATTGCGAAACCCGTGCAAAAAAAAACTTCCAAAAATATTCTAAGTCTTTTGCTGACAGTTTTTTTACGCCGATTTTCGAATTACGGCGGTTTTTTACGCGGATTTTCCAATTAACGCGGTTTTTTACACGGTACGTATCCCCCGCGTAAAAAAAACCTGAGCGTATATCATATTACTCCCACGACGTTACTATCATCATGCCACATGATAATTGCTGGTTTACCAAGTCAGCCCATAAATCATTTCAGATCGGTTGAGAATCCTGACGTCGTTAGATCTGCGACCAGTTCGATATGGAACGCCTTGGTCACTAGACCCACCAAATTTTGCGGCATAGTATTTAACAGGAACTCGTTGGATTTTGATCAAGAACACACCACAATGCTCTATGCTTACTCGGTGAAACGGCGGAGCGATAAAACGACAACACTATTTGTGCTTTTGAGCAAACTCCTTGTCCTGGTTGATGTTCCACAAGAAAAGCAGTTAATTTGAAGCTGATGAGAACTAATGAAATCGAATCATTTGGTTCGGCTTGGCAAGCCAATGCAATATGTACTATGCTGTATTTCTCATTAGTGGAGACACATTTTATGTAAAAAACTCTTTTTAGAGTTACCATCAATACTGCGCTAGCTTAGTCCTGTCACTAAGTTAGTGTCGGATTCTGATGAAACGAAGCCGAAACGCAATGCCCGTAAAAAATTTAGGTTATGTCCCCTCACGCGCAAATGTGGTTTTAAACAATTTCCTCCTTAGTGGAGAATAAATGGTTCTTAACTATTTTTTTTCCGCTAAGGAGAAATGTACGTCCCAAAAGCATCTCTGGCTGAGCGAGCTAAATAATTGTTCCTGATTGATTACGCCCGCACCCGCCAATGTTTCACTGAAACACCAAAACTATTACCATATACCCAAGAATCTAACTGCTTTGTGCGCTTTGTTTCCCGAAATCCCTTAAAGCAGTATCCGCGCGTTTTCTACATTCCCACAACCACTTACGCGGAACCGTGATTGACATAAACACCAGAGAGAGGCGGTTCCCTTGTACGGCAGGATATCACTTCTTGTTGCCGAAAGCTAACGTTTGCCAATTTGTTACCATCGCGCTGCTGCTGTGCTGCTGCGCTGATGGAAAAACAATGAACAGGAAATTTCCAACTAGAGCAAACATCCTGCCAGAGATGATATTGTTGCGAAGCGCTACCACGTAGAAAATTTCTAATTTATGACCGTGCAGTTGTCGCAACTTTGCGACTGTTATTATAATGGTTTAAAATTCCTGCCAACGTTGAAATCTAAGTTGTTTTCCGAAGCATTGGCTGGTATATTGCGTTCTATAGGTGCAGTTTGTCAGTTCCGGTACTAGACAGGGGCGGACTTTCACAGACGTGATCAAATTATTGCGTTGCTTGAGCCGCCCTGTGATTAAGCTAAAACAACGCAAAATTGTACATTTTCTAGAATAACATAAGTTACAGGTTTAATAGCCCCACTGGGTCACACGGGAAAAGTTCACCAACTCATGTGAAAATAAAATAAAAACCCAGTCCCATTCCAAAATTTCATATGATGTTTGTGTCACTATCCACGAATTGGGCACTGGTCGACGGACCGGACATTACATCACAAGCAGAAGAGTGCCGCCATCGCCGTCAGCGTCGTCATCATAACAAACACGGGCTGCTTTTTCTCACACACATTTTCCTATCCACATAACATGGGAATAGGAAGGAAGGTTATGGAGCGTCGAAAGGAACAACACGGGCATGGCCCAATTTGCGACAGGGGAAGTAACATCTGAGCTTTGCCATCAAACTCACTGACAAAGACCAGAACTGGACACATTCCGACTCATGAAATTCAGGCCATTCTGGCGCATAACTTACCACGCACTGTTGCAGAATTTCGCGAAATTTAGCCACGCGATATCGAGTGCAGCGCGCTGGTCATGTCACATCGGCTGGTGGGGCGTTGCGTGCTGGGGCTCGGAATTTTTGCGATTGCCTGCGTTGAAGGACATGAAAAGTAAGCTCGAAAATTTTTCGAAGGTGGCATGGAATCCTGGAAGTACCAAAAATGAGGGACGGTTATATTTGATTGGAGTGTTCTACACACCAAAAAATAATAAAATTTAAACGACATGTAAATCAATACGAATGTAAACATACAACGATTGAATCAGAAATTTGATTGAAACTTACGTTAAAATCAATTGGAGCATCAAACAGCATACAATTTTACACTTTCATTCGTGTAATATTACATGTCATTATTTTACAGAAGTATTCGAGTAAAAATACATAAGAAGCGCATTGGTTTTCCGTTTAAAGAAACTGTAATTTACAATCCACATGTAAAATTATAATAAAATTCGTTGAAGAAAGCACGACAAGTCGTGTGTGTTTGTGGTTGAACTTAATTTTACATTTATATTTATGCTCCAAATATGTGCATGAAAATAAACTTAAAATTACAAAATATTTTTTTCTGTGAAGTTCATAAGGGTTATCGTACTTTTCTTGAAATATTTGTCAAATCTAAATTGCATTTTTTCACATGCATACTTATATCGGGATGCTCGATGAAACTACTATCTCGTCAAATGCATTTGACGTTCGTAGCGTTTTACATTACAAACTATCAGCAACATAAACCTATGAATCCTTTCAGCATCCGCCGTCCAACAGATACACCAGATCAATGCAATACTGAGTATTTTCCAGGAGAACGATACTGTATCGTAACACTGGACGATACAAGCCATTCCTCTACCATATTTATAGTCAATTCAGCAGTTCGCTACCAAACACCACGCGATGCGATTTTTTCCTCCTCGAATGAAAATTTGATCTTTGAGCTTGATACTCACCACCATCTTGTGCACTAGCTGATGGTCATCATAGCCAACTGCTATTGCTAAATATGGCATGCTTTGCATCGTTCGTAGATGGGATGAAGATTGGGGAACAAACTCCTTTTGAGTGACAAAGGAGGAGGCAAAGATTTTTGGACCGATTAGTCTGACCTCCTTTCTTCTCAAATCAGTGCAACGTTTAATCGACCAGTACATTTGAGCTGTTAGCTTGGGTGAGCATCCGCTGCATGCAATGCAACATGCATATCAGCAGGGGAAATCTACTACCACCCTGTTATACAATGCAGTCTACAACATTAAAAAAGCTTTTTCGCAAAAGAAATCAAACTTTGGAGTTTTTCCTTTATGTTAAAGGTGGCTTTTGATGTGTCTTTCGAATCAATTTTAGAAGCAGCACGAGGGCATGAAATGCCTTTATATATCACGAATTGGATACTCGCAATGCTTAGCAAGCGACATCTGCGCTCATCGTTTAGACAAGTAGAGATAAGTAAACTCAGTGTCTGCGAATGTCCTCAAGGTGGTGTGCTGTCACCACTAGAGCTTCCATTTCCTGGTGGTTTTCAGCTTATCGGGATTCGGGAAATAAATAAAAAAAAGTCCCGGGAAATCATAACAAATCCCGAGAATACATAAGAAAAATAAAAAGAATGACTTATTTCCTTGAAAATAAAAAAGTAACTTTAAAAGTGTTCGAACCTGATTGATTGCATATGGGTCATTCCATGCGAAGTGATCAAGGCACGTGTAATCGACCTTCACGGATTTGCACCAAATTTGGAGGAATTGTTCATCTAGGGCCAATATATAAAAACTCAAATTTTTGTGTCAATTGAACCACCCCTCGGGTCATGGGAGCACCTCCCGTTTTGACAATCTGCCAAAACCCTTGATTTTCTTTTGATCGTATCTCCGGTTCTTTTTACTCTAGAATCAAACCGTAAGATGGTTTTTAAAGAAAATTGTTCAAGGAATTTAAATAAAATATTAATTGTTAACGGCAGTGCTGCCAACTATGCGATTTTTTCAGTTAAATATTAAAAGGTTGTTTTTCTCTCAATACATATATTTTAATTTTGATTTTGCTCTTCCGATTTTTTCTAATGCCATCGTGTTCCTTAGACATTTTTACATAAAAACACTTATAATCTCAATATAATTTAAGCGCAACCTGAGATACACCGTTTTGAAGAGAAAAACCTGTTTTAATCCACCTAGCGGTGCAATTGTGCCTTTCTCATTTCTCTAAACTATAGCACGGAGACTTTTTATGTTCAACATAGTTGTGGAAATGTCCAATACATTCTTAGTACACTTTGCATTTATACACAATGGCATGCCAGCCACGAACTTGCTGAGCTACACACCAAAAAATAATGAAATTTAAACGACATGTAAATCAATACGAATGTAAACATACAACGATTGAATCAAAAATTTGATTGGAAATTACGTTAAAATCAATTGGAGCATCAAACAGCATACAATTTTCCACTTTCATTCGTGTAATATTACATGTCATTCATTTTACAGCAGTTTTCGAGTAAAAATACATTGAAATGCATTGGTTTTCCGTTTAAAGAAACTGTAATTTTTAATCCACGTGTACAATTCTAATAAAATTCGTTGAAGAAAGCACGACAAGTCGTGTGTATTTGTGGTGGAACTTAATATTTTACATTTATATTTTATTCATGCTCCAAATATGTGCATGAAAATAAACTTAAAATTACAAAATATTTTTTTCTGTGTACGTGTCGACGGTGAAACACTTGAAACAAAAAAAAATATCGTACTTCATTAGCCTAATCAGTATTAGATCAATGTTATCTGCTTGCTAACTCATTTTGTTATGCGGGGGTGGGTATGTGAGGAGGGCGAAAGTTCCATGAACGAACGACTCCCAAGCTTAAATTGGTATGCTTTGTGATATAGTGGTGGTTTACAGATGATGGGGTTGAAGGGGAGGGGTATGAGGGTTGAGGGGTGATTTAAGGAGATTTTTAATGGAGGAGAGCGAACGGTAGAAAGGGGGGGGGGGTAACCCCTCTCCTTAAACCATCAACTACGCCCCTGTTAAAATCCAGAAACCTTATGCGAGTCAAAAAAAAAATTGGCCCTCCGGGATTAGGATGACGTTTTTCAGAGTGATTGCATAACCTTTCTATATGAGAAAGGCAAAAATGTGCCAAAATCCAAAAAAGTGAACCGTCGTTAATTTTTTTTTCGAGTTTGCATCAAATCTCGACGTTTCATGCACCTTGAACACATTTAGCATCAAAAATAAAAATTCTATTTTTAATTTTTCCTATAGTTTATATGAGAAATTTCTGTGTGGCCGCACTCTGAAACCCGTAATTCCGGAACCAGAATTCCGATCGATCCAAAATTCAATAGCAGCCGATGGGAAGGTTGCACCTAAGTTTGGACAAATCGATCCAGCCATCTCTGAGAAAAATGAGTGACATTATTTGACACATACGCACATACATACACACACACATACACACACACATACATACACACATACACACACATACAGACTTTTTCCGATCTCGACGAACTGAGTCGAATGGGATATGACACTCGGCCCTCCTGGCCGGGATTAGGTTGACGTTTTTCAGAGTGATTGCATAACCTTTCTATATGAGAAAGGCAAAACCGCAATTTTCCATATAAAATCAAACCACACAACACTAAAAAACCAACTTGAGTATTCTGAGTTTAAACATAATTTTTCGTGAAGTAGACCAGAAATGATGACAAAGTACGTTTTTGGTTTGCTTCTAGCAGATCAGGGTCGATTTTTATGACCGGTTGATGATTTTCTCAATTTTGGCCAATAATAATGGATTTTTATATGGGAAAATGGGAGTTTTACCCTTCAAAACTGTATATCTCAGGATGCGCTCATATTTTATTGAAATGATAAGTGTTTTTTATGTAAAAATGTCTGAGGAACGCGATGGCATTAGAATTTTCAAAATTAAAATATATGTATTGAGAGAAAAATTAACTTTTAATACTTAACAGAAAAAATCGCATAGTTGGCAGCACTGCCACCAAAAAATAATATTTTTTCTAGATTCCTTGAACATTTTTCTTCAAAAGCCATCTTGCGGTTTGATTCTAGAATGAATAGACCCGGAGATATGATCAAAAGAAAATCAAGGGTTTTGGCAATTTTCCAAAACGGGGGGTGCTCCCATGACCCGAGGGGTGGTTCAATTGACACAAAAATTTGGGTTATTATATATTGGCACTAAATGAACAATTCTTCCAAATTTGGTTTAAATCCGTGAAGGTCGATTTCAAGTTTGCATCTTTTTTTGATCACTTCGCATGGAATGACCCATATATCTGTCAAAAGAAGCCGATTTGACGAACTACACAGCATTGAATTATTTGCTAACTCGTCACTTAAAGGGCGAACACGAAATTATTGCGACACATTCAACAGGGCATAACTTTTTTACCATTGGGTAAAAATCAAGCAAATTTTGCACACTTTCTCATTGATGTGTATTGTTTACATGCTGTCAAACTCGAAGTCGTGTTTTTCGATTCAACGAAAATGGAGGTGAACCAACGCGAGTCGAGAGAACAAATTCTTTCCAAACACCTGAAATTTCCTGACCTGTCGCACCGGCAGTTGGGAAAAATGTTGAACATTCACTATTCAACCGTCTCCAGAGTGTTGAAGCGGTTCCAGTAGCGGTTGACGTTGGACCACGGCAAAAGAGCTGAAAGAAAACCGGGACCGGAGAACAAAAAGACGGAGGGAAAGGTAAAGCGGATGATTAAAACAAATCCAAACGTCTCCAGCCGTGATTTGGCTAAAAAGATCGGCATGTCGCAGAGCTACGTCCAGAATGCAAAGAAGAGAGCTGGACTACATACATACAGGGTACAGAACTTCTCAAACCGCGATGAGCGGCAACAATCGACGGCTAAAACTCGGGCACGGAAGCTCTACAAGAAGATGCTGACAAAATGTGGCTGCTGTGTGATGGACGACGAAACGTATATAAAAGCCGATTTTAAGCAAATTTCGGGGTTGAAGTTTGTCACCGGCAAGAGCAAGTTCTATGTGGACGACAAATTTAAGAAGAAGAAAATGTCGAAGTTCGCCTCCAAATATCTCATTTGGCAGGCCATCTGCTCTTGCGGACTGAGGAGTGAGCCTTTCGTGACAAATGGGCACAGTAAATGGCGAGATCTACAAATCTGAGTGCCTCGAGAAGCGCCTTTGCCGTTCTTGCAGCAGCATGACGTAGTTCCGCTATTTTGGCCAGCTTTGGCATCATGCCACTATTCTAAAAGTGTCCTGGAGTGGTATGAGGCCAATTCTGTCCATTTTGGTCCAAAGGACATGAATCCGCCAAACTGTCCGGAGCTGCGCCTGGTGGAGCAGTACTGGGCAATGATGAAGCGGGAACTTCGGAAGAGCAAGAAGACAGTCAAAGACGAGAAGGACATGTTAAGAAAATGGAAAAAAAACTGAGAAACTGGTACCGGATGACACTGTAAAGAATGATGGAGGGTATCAAGCGAAAATGCGTTCAATTTTACACTCCAGGCTCCATCGATTAACTTTTCTTTTGATTTTTGAAATAAATATATGTATAAAACTACCCTAAAATTTTGGTTTGATTTTAAACATTATAAGAAAATTGGCATGACATTTTCGGTGTCGCAATAATTTCGTGTTCGCCCTTTAATATATCGAATCAGTTCACGGCACAGTTGGATCAGCATCACTCCGAACTAAGATAAAGCGAATAATGGACGAGCTACGCAGCGATGGGTGAAGTCTACCATTGATTTCCTGTTACAAGCGAGTATCCGAATTGCCTGGTCTTCAAATATACTGCATCCTTGAAAGCAACATTTAAAGAGTTTGGATGAGCAGGATATTGGACAGATACGGCGTTCTGTACTTCTTTTCATACAAGTTCAAATATCCCGGAATGCAAAATTGTATGTATATTTCATGAAATAATAAAATTGATATTACAATTCCAGTATAACGCATTGGACGAAATATGCATTCGATGAACGGACCAATTAGCGTATGCTTTAAGCACGACAACTGTACAAACCATCCCAATTTTCAAAAATTAAAACTTATCGATTTTTTAAAGAAATCAGCCCAATTTCAGTAACTAATCTCTATTTGCAAACAGTTACGTTGAAATTATTAAATTATTAAAAGTTATTAAAATAAAAAAAAGAACCACAATCGTGTATTACTTGTAGCAAGATCAACATGATTACTGTTCCAAAGCCCAGTAACCTGCAGTCTGTATGCACATGATAGTGCTTCTTGTTTGAGCTGTATGTGTAATGGTTTGATATTTAGAAGTACCTTAAGAGCAGCAGTCGGAGTCGTGGTGAAAGCACCAGTCAACGCCATGAGCGCCATTCTTTGCAGATGGTTTAGCTTTGACTAGACTGTCACCACCTCTCCCCTCTGCCACCACACAAGGCATCCGTATGATAGTATTGGACGTACAATTGTCGTGTAAATCCAATAGATGTAATTAGGTTTGAGACCCCAGGTCTTTCCAAAAGTTCGTCTGCACTGCCCGAAGGCCATGCACGCTTTCTTGACTCTGAACTCAATGTGAGCAGACCAATTCAGTTTAGAATCCAATATGACTCCAACGTATTTGACTTGATCTGCACACAGTAGCTCAGAATCAAAGAACTGCAAGGGACGAACCCCGGTTTTTATTCGCTTCTTCGTGAAAAGAACCATTGAAGTTTTGCTTGGGTTAACTGATAGTTTAACTTGTCGACACCACTGTTCGACAGCTCACAATGCCTGTTCCATTAAGTAAAAGATTGTTCCGATGCAAAATCCAGTAATTAGTATTTGGTAATCGTCAGCAAACCCGTAGGTTGGAAATCCAAGCTCATTGAGTTTCTTCAACAAGCCGTCAGCTACCAAGTTCCATAACAAAGGTGACAGAACGCCACCCTGAGGACAACCGCAAATACTCAACTTCCGTATCTCAGCCTGTCGCAGTGACGAGCAAAGTATGCGGTTACTAAGCATTGCGTTTATCCAACCCGATATACATGCAGGTATCCCATGACCGCGCGTCGCTTCCAGAATAGACTGGAAGAACACATTGTCAAAAGCACCCTCAATATCTAGGAATACACCCAAGCTAGATTGCTTGAGCGAGAAGGCTTTCTCAATGTTGTAAACAACATCGTGAAGCAGAGTGATCGTGGATTTCCCACACTGATATGCTTGTTGCATTTTGTGCAGTGGATATTCAACTAAACTAACGTTCCTGATGTGATGATCGATAATCCGTTCCAAAGCTTTCAGCAGAAAAGAACTTAAGCTGATAGGCCTAAAACTCTTGGCTTCTTCATAGCTCCTCCCCCCCCCCCCCCTTTGGGAATAAATCCAACAGTTATTTCTCGCCATGCTTTCGGGATATACCCGGTAGCAAGACTGGAAAGCAAAATCTTTTTCAAGACAAGTTTAAGAATATAAAATCCCTTTTGCAGTAGCACGGGAAGTATTCCATCTTTTCCGGGTGATTTGTATGGAGCAAAGCTGTCAACTGCCCACTTAACCGATTGAGTGGAAACCAATGTGCGTGCTAACGCCCACGAGTCCGAATCACCAGAATGGGATCTGTGAACATTGTTCAACTCCGGATCGATACAACCTGGAAAGTGTGTGTCGAAGAGACAATTAAGAACATCTTTTTCGTCCGTCACATAAACACCATCTCTGGTTTTTAAGGAGTTCATCTGAAAATCATTCGATTTGGAGAGAATTTTATTTAACCTGCTAGCCTCGTTCAGACTAGAGACATTAGTGCATAGGTTTTGCCAGCCAGCCCGTTCTGCAGATCTAAGACATTTCTTATATGCACTACGAGCTGACCTGAAAGCCCTGGAGTCATCACGCTGACGCCGGTTCCAAGCTCTTCTCATAACTTTCTTCATTCTTTCAAGCTCAGCCCTCCACCAAGGGGTTCCCCTAGTCGATTTAACAGTACGAAGTGGATAAGCTACTTCGTAGGATGCTAATATGAGTGAGTTTGTCGTATTCACGACGTCATCTAAGTCGTCTAGTTGACGAATTGTTGGAAAATATCCATGAAATTTAGTCGCCCAGTTTTCCAAAAAGAGGTCCCAGTGTGTAGATTTAGGATTACGATATGTCACCACACTGAAGGTGACATCAAAATGATCGAAAAATATATATTTATGATCGGATAGAGACGGTTCAGTTTCATTTGGAACCTGCCAATTTCCCAGCTCATGCAAAATTCTATCAGAGCAAAGTGTTATGTCTAACACCTGCTCCCTCCCAGACCTCGCAAAAGTTGGTGTGTTTCCCACATTCAGAATATGGAGATTTGTACTGCTTATGTACTCCATCAGTTCAGAGTCTCTCAGATTGATCTACAATGCTACAATATGATACAACGCTTTTGAAATCATCAGAAGGAGATGATTCGTTATGCGGTAGGTATGCTGAACAATATACAGGGTGTTTGGTTCATGGTTAAGAATCTCTCGGGGGTGATAGACTGTCATATTTGGAGAAAAAAAATTGTTCTACACATACCCTCAAATCTCAACCGTTACAGAGTTATTGAACTTTTTGTTTAAAAAACTTATTTGTTTTAAAATACCTCTAACTTCAAAAGTATACTTTGTATTTTGAATGTTTTAGTTCCATTCGAAAGGTAAGAAAATTTCCTATTGAATGATGTTCTCATATCTTTTAGTTAATTAGTTTTAATTACCTTTTAGCTGTAAAGTAGTTAAAAGTTAGTGTTTTTGAGGAGGTTTTTGTTAATTTTCTCGAAATAATGAAGTATGATTATAGCAATATCCTTTATCCAAAAGATGGGTTTTAAGACGATTCATATTTTGTTCTTGGACGTCATATTCCTATCTCTTCTCATTTCTTTGTAATTTCATTACTATACTTTTCCTGTAACCGACTTGCAAGTGCTTAAAAGACTCTAATCTAAAAAATATGCTTTATATCGTTATTTACAAGATTTCATTGGAAAGCTGAGAAAATGTCCTATCAGTGTATGTACAAATATCTTTTAGTTCAGTGTACTAAATGATTTTTTACTAACAAAATAACTCAAAATTTGTGTTTGTGGAGAGTTTTTTAATTATTCTAATTATTAATCAACAAAATTTATCGTTACTCTCGTTCATTTTTTGCCCCTTAATGTTCTCTATAACTTTTTATTTGACACTTCGTCTATATCTCTTTTAATTTTGTTGCTATTTAATAGTTAACACAGCAGGACTCGCCACAAATGTAGTGGGTTCGAAATCGTTATTTTTGCATATGAAACGATGTGATAAAAACGATTTTTAGTCAAAACCAAAAGAGATAATTGGATGGAATCAAAGAAAGAACTACAGAACTTGCTGAGATGCATTATTTCCATGATAATAATGGTATGTTTATTATTTACTATTTTAAGAAAATTATCGAAAATGCTAATAATAGCACTAACTTTAAACTAATTTACTTCTAAAGGAATACTAAATTCACTTAACTAAAAGGTATTAATACATTTTTCTCTGTAAAACTTTCCTGGCTTTCGAATAAAAAGAAAAAAAAAAAGTACAATAAGTGCCATACTTTTTCAATTAGAGCTGGTATTAGTGAAAATGCGATAAAAATATCCAAGTTGAATAACCCAACTCATGAAAATAAGAAAAGGTAAGTGTATCATGTCAAAGAACGAATTATGGAGCTCTTCAAGACTAACAATCTGGATTATTAAAATGATGAGGTTAACTATAAGGATTTTCAAGAAATGAACGAAAAATCGATTAAAATTGTTTAATTTTCAATAAATTACTTTGAAAAGGCTACTTAAACTCATTAGTTGAAACATGTGATGGCATCACTCAATGCGAAATTTTCTCACCTTCCCAGTGGACCTAAAATATTTGAAATACAAAGTATACTTTTTGAATTAGAGGCATTTTAAGACAAATAAGTTTTTGACACAAAAAGTTCAATAACTTTGTAATGGTTGAGATTTGATGGTATTTGTAGAACAATTTTTTTCTTCAAATATGACAGTCAATAACTCCTCGAGAGGTTCTTAACCATGAATAAAACATCCTGTATATATATTTTGTATACGTTTCCGAAGGTCATCCCCAGGGCCGTCGAGAGCCGCGCCGGGCCCTGGGGTTTGAAGTACTGACGGGCCCTACCATATATGACTTCTTATTTCAATATCGATTAGAGAAACTATACGGATGCAACCGTTTCAATTAAACTATTTTTTATGAATATTGTTTATTTGACACGATTCAATGCGTTAGCTTAACAGAGTCGTCAGTATTTTAAATAAGTAATAGATGGAAAAAATAAAAATAATAAAGGAATATTTGTGGCTGGCCATTAGAATTACTTGCGTCCGATTTGCCATTGCGATTGGAAACCTTTTTTGCGGCATTGCCATACAGTCCATATCGCCATCGTTCATGCTCCCTTGACGCACGTTAATGCTACCATCGTTAATGCTGCCCAGAATCCGAGCGTAGAAAAATTGACATCCCTTTGTGAGCTTGAAAGAGAAACAAAATTCAATTCATGCCCGCCGCGATGAATCGAAGGTTTGTTTGTTTCCCTCGTTCTTCGCTTTTTCGGTACAACGCATATATTCGGTTTCAGGAGCAAACTGAATTTTGTTTCTATACTAGCTCTGAGATCATCAAGCAAAAGTGCACCAGATATAGATTATGCAGTTCAGTTATGCTCGAAAATGTAAAAAAACTGCCTACAAACTGTCCACATAATAACAAATGAATGCTTCGGTCAGTTTGGCAGTGAATTAATGAGGGAAGCATTGAAACTGAATGCTGAATTCAGCAAATTATTCAGAAATAGGCAACTGAATGTGAAATTTCGCGTTACTGATGCTACCTTGTTTCTTGTTGTTGGTACATGTTGTTGATTTTGAGGAACTGGATGCAGCTATTGCAGTTGTCACTATGACCTGAACGAATTTTCTTTATTGGTTTCTGAACATGGTAAAATCGGTTTTGGAATCATGTTACATTTGCGCTGACATTCAGAGAGAAAACATTCTGAATGCGATGACTGTGATCCAACAGCGAAGTCTGCTGTTAGAAAGACTGAGACAGAGAGTTGTGAGAGAAAGAGTTTCGACTTTTGGTGGAAACTAATGGGTAGAATAAGTATCTAGTTCAATTCCCACATTTTTCTGGATCAAATGTGTACACTGGAACCTCCATTTACGAACCAAGCCAAAGATTCGTAAATTGAATTAGTTCGTTTTTTGGGATTTAGATCGTAAAAAAAGTTCACTTCACATTCTTATTAAAATTCGTTGGCTGAGTAACATTATCGATTACCCTAACAATATGGGTATTTCCGGAACGGGCTTGACAAGTACATGATGAAAATGGAAATTTAATACCTTTTGAAATCCAGGATGGAGACTTCCGATTGAACAATAATCTCGATAACCCCAACAATTTGGGAATTTTTGAAACGGGCTTGACGAGTAGATGATAGAAATGGTACTTTGGAACTATTTCGAACAATATCTGTATAAACTATGAGGGTATTTTTAAGCAGGTTTGACGAATAGATGAGCGATGCCCTTTTGAAGGCCAATATAGCGTCTTCTGGTTGAGAAAAGTTTTCTATAATCATATCATCCGCATCACAAATCAATATACCTATATCTCTACACAAACCTCTAAGTACCACCCCCTGGTAATTACGTAGCTTGACGGTAATTCCCCCCCCCCCCTTGTCAACGTAAAATAAAAAAAAAATAAAAAACGATGTTAGTTATTCCCCTTTAAAAAAGCTACGTCGCATGACCTGACCCACTACCTCCCTGTCGTCACACATCATCACAAAATACAATACTCCCCCTCCCCAATACAATGGTACGTCATTTATGGATGATCCCTTATAGAGATGTCTTAACTAGAATTCGCCATCTTGGTTTTCAAAATCGCTTCATTCATAGATTTTCGTCATTTACTCGTCAACCCCATTCCGAAAATATCCAACTTTTATTAGTAACAGTTAGCTAAGAATATGATAAATTGTATACAACTTCATACTGTACACTTTGACAAACACTTGCGATAAATGAAACCAGAATGGTTCAATTGCACTGTTAAATGAATTTAATTGGGTTACGTTCACGTACTTCAGAAAACCATTGGAACGATTGGAACGTAGTTATATAATATATTTGCAGTGTCGACAGGAACAATAAACTTCAACAATTAAATTAAAATAAATTTAATTCAGTTAAAAATGCGGGCCCCCAAAACAGACCCGGGCCCCAGGGTAGTTGCCCCCCCTGACCCCCCCTCTCGTCGGGCCTGGTCATCCCTTGAGTGCTGTGGCTCTTAATATTGAAAAATATACTTCACATTCCAGTCCCTTGCCAATTAAATGTAGCTACAACATTTGACAAAATGACTCAATAGGTTGTTAACAAAAAATGGGAAAAAAAAGAACAGACATTAACCCTCTAGTGCCCAAATTTTGTTTTGGCTTGAAAAAAGTTTTGAAGGTAGGCCTCGTGATGAGAAAAACGAAAATAATGTTGAAAATTCTTGGAAGTAATGAATTTTTTTATTACGGCCTTAAAATAAGTAAACCGCCTAGAGGCGGTGTTGGGCACCTGGGCGAATAAAAAACAAAAACTTTTATTTCTTCTAGTTACTTCAACATAAGCGAATACAGATGGTTTCTTATATTTTGGACTCCATCAGAACGCAAAATACCTAAGCTGTAAGGAGTATTTCTCTAGTGCTTTGGTTGTTTAATTATTGACTTCTAATTTATAGTAGGGGAGACCAGGGTCTGCTGGCGATGGTTTCACTTATCATGTTTTATGTTTTTAATTTAAGAAGATCGTGTAAAAGTGAATGCGTTGCATAAAAGAGCGGACTATTGTCTGCATTACCGAATTTTAAATATGTGACGCGAAAATCTCGCCAATTTACGACTATACGCACAATGATGCCACCTGGCTACTTTTGATGATAAAGTATGGATCACGTGAGATGTTTTTTGATTAAAACTGCAAATCAATGATACTTGTTATTATTTTTCAGCCTCAATGCTCCTGAATTTTAATTTCGGCGCACAATTTGTATTCAAAAGCTAAATTTTAGAATTTTTTTAATTTTAAGAAATTCCGAAGTAAACAAACAAAAAAAACAAATTTTACTTGAGGTTACGTATATTACATATACGGCCAAGGAAAGTTCTTTTCGCGCGCTATCGAAAAATCTAGTCATTCGTGGAATAGCTTTGAACTCGCCCTAAATAACAAAAATGCTGAAATTTAAAAACGTTACCTAGGGTAATGAGCCTATTTTCGTAATAACCATGTAAAACCGTTGGTTAGCCTTCTTTGTTCAACGTATTGGTTCAAATGGCGATTTTTGATATCATAATGGTTCATAAGAAGAAAGCAAAGATATTGATGCCAATTCATACGCATTGCATCAATTGTATTCCGAGTAATCAATGAAATTGTGAGGCACCCTTCATAATACGACTAAAGTAGGCTCTTCACTCTAATACGCTCGAAAACTCAATATCACTTACAACGTGTACGAAACAGAATTTAATGCAACATAAACACATTGGAGAATGGATTAAACAGTACTTGAAGTGCAGAACTAGAGACAGCGCCATATGTCTAATACTAAAGGAGAAAAAAAGATTCAGCCAACTAGCCCCAGACTCCCCTAAATATTATTAAATGATAAGAATATCCATATTCTAACTGCAACATTCACCCAAAGTTTTTAAAACATAAGTTTTTTCAGGTAAAATTGCACATAATACTAGTTTCGGTACGATAAGTAATCATAGTTGGAACCTGTGTACATTTTTCGCGACATGTCAAGCCACCCGTACATTCACGCTCTGCTGAAAATGTCTCATGTCTCAAACAGGTTAGCTTCCAAGCCTCGATGGTTGGTCTCGTGACATGTCATGGAATTTAAATGCGTCATCGGTCTTGAGACTGGTCATGAGGATAATTTACCTGTCGCGCGTAAGGCGATACCAGTCACACAGTTTACGAACCTGTACAAAGATGAACATTTTGTTATGGTTTGCTTGTTTGACCTGTATCTTATTCTTGATCGTTTAAGTACCGTGCAGTGGCAGATAAACGGAATGGTAGACGCTATATAAATTGAATTATTTTGAACTTTTTCAACTTTTTGATAGTAAATGTAGCGAGTTACGAGGAGTTAAAAATCAATAGTTTTAGACATTTTAAACGCACACTGGGAAGTAAATACGTCAAAATCGAAAAAATTTCAACTTTTTACAGATAAACATTGTTTGTTATTGCGAGTTAAGAGGTGTTGAAAATCAATAGTTTTAGACATTTTAAACGCACACTGGGAAGTAAATGCGTCAAAATTTGAAAATTTTCATCTCTTCACAGATAAATATTGTTTGTTATTGCGAGTTAAGAGGTGTTGAAAATCAATCGTTTTAGACATTTAAAACGCACAAGGGGTAGTAAATGCGTCAAAATCGAAAAATTTTCATCTTTTCACAGATAAATATTGTTCGTTATTGCAAGCTTCGAGGAGTTGAAAATCAATAGTTTTAGACATTTTAAAGGCACACTGGGAAGTAAATGCATCAAAATCGAAAAAATTTCAACTTTTCACAGGTCAATATTTTTTGTTATTGCGAGTTACGAGGTTTTGAAAATCAATAGTTTTAGACATTTTAAACGCACACTGGTAAGTAAATGCGTCAAAATCGTAAAATTTTCAGCTTTTCACAGATAAACATTGTTTGTTATTGCGAGTTAAGAGGTGTTGAAAATCAATAGTTTTAGACATTTTAAACGCACACTGGGAAGTAAATGCGTCAAAATCGAAAAAATTTCAAGTTTTCACAGACAAATATTTTTCGTTATTGCGAGTTACTAGGAGTTTAAAATCAATAGTTTTAGACATTTTAAACGCACACTGGGAAGTAAATGCGCAAAATTTGAAAATTTTCATCTCTCCACAGATAAATATTATTTGTTATTGCGAGTTAAGAGGTGTTGAAAATCAGTCGTTTTAGACATTTTAAACGCACAAGGGGAAGTAAATGCGTCAAAATTGAAAATTTGTCATCTTTTCACAGGTAACTATTGTTCGTTAGTGCAAGCTACGAGGAGTTGAAAATCAATTGTTTTAGACATTTTAAACGCACACTGGGAAATAAATGCGTCAAAATCGAAAATTTTACAACTTTTCAAGGATAAATATTGCTTGTTATTGAGAGTTACGAGGAGTAGAAAATCAATAGTTTTAGACATTTTAAACGTACACTTGAAAGTAAATGCGTCAAAATCGAAAAATTTTCAACTTTTCACAGATAAATATTGTTTGTTATTGCGAGTTACGAGGATTTGAAAATCAATAGTTTTAGACATTTTAAACGCACACTTGAAAGTAAATGCGTCATTATGGAAAAAAATCTACTTTCACACAAATTTTTTTTTGTTATTGCTAGTTACGTGAAGTTGAAAAACGATAATTTTGGACTTTTTAGACACACATTAGTAAGTAAATGCGTCAAAATGGAAATTTTTTCAACTTTTCGCTAATTTTTTTTGTTTTTCGTGTTACAGTAAGATTCCGTTTTGGCACGTTCCGTTGTTGGCATGCTCCCATTTTGGCACACTCTGATTTTGGCAACAAATGGGTTCCGTTTTTGTCAACATTCTTGTTGTACATAATAAATCTTTTAAAAATGTGCAATAGATATTTTTTGTATCAATTGACATTGCATTTGACTTTATTTCCAAACATGGGAGTCATATTAATCCTCAAAAGCCCAAATCATTTTTTTTTTTTAATTTTGTTAAAATTGTCTTACAGTTTCAATACTTTACTGTGATAATTTTGTGATGTTTTTCGCAATGTTGTTTTAAAAAAGCGTTATGCATTTAAAGGTTAAGGTGAAGATATGCGGAAGCCACGTTGCTAGGCACCGACTCGCTTGTTTACATTAGAAAAAACTGAAATCTGAAGTGAAAATTCAAACGCACAAATGAGAGTTTCCGAACATTTTCCTTTGGTCATCTGCACATTGGCAGAAAATTTGAAGTTTTGTTAGTAAACGATTAAAGTTTCGCGAGTGTTTTGCAGTGGTGTGTGAAAAAAGTGCATTTGAAAAAGTGCAATGAAAACGAGAAGTGTTTCGAAAAGAAACCCCAAGTGAAGAGTGGCGATATTTTCGCACAAAATAGGAGCTACAGATGGCATTCCGTCAAAAACTCGGATTGATTGTATAGGAAAATATTCTAGCTTCCTTAAGTAGCAGTTTCGTGGCACACCAGCAAGGTTAGTGTGTTGAAAAACGTATTTTTATATTTGCTCATGTCAGATACATGGTTAGGCAGGGGAGAGGGGTGTGTGTGGCGCAGCAGCTATGTTGTGGCTCGCATGTATAATGTCCTTAACTATGTTTTACACTATATGTGTCGTATTTAATGATAACAATAAGTATAGAAATGTATTGTTTATGTATAATACAAGTGGTAGCAGTGTAACTAGTGTTAGACGGAATCAATTTTTATAGTCGAATGCAGATGAATGCGCTACACCACATAATACAACGTCACTACAAAACTTGGCACTAAATTTGCAATACATATCGAAAGCCCGTATTTAGGAATACAAAACTGATAGCTCCCAAATAGTTTACGATGTCTTTTTGAAAATGCATTTTCAGATATAGTGCACTTTATATTCGTAAATGTTGATTTTGCAAACCTCCCTAGGTGCCAAAATTTTCGGGTAAAAAGAAATAATAAATTAACACCAAACATGAATTCAGCGACGTAAAATTACCCCAATGTGAAGTTTTTATCAAATTCGGATCCCTTTTGAGGTTTTGACCGACTTTTTTTATGGAAGGTGATCACTGTGCGAAGACTGAATTTGATAAACATATCAATAAAATTGAATTTTCTTATTTTTTCCTTTCATCTAATTCCATTTCACACATGGTTAAAAATCCTTGAAACATTTTTGAAGTCGTAAATTGAAAATCCAAACTTTAAAAATAAGGTTTAATTTTTGGCACGGTTCCGGTTTTGGCAACAGCAAAAAATAAAATTGTTGCCAAAAACGGAATCCTACTGTACTAGGATATGAAAATCACTAGTTTTGAACATTTTAAACGCACATGGGGAAGTAAATGCGTCAAAATCGCAAAATTCACTTTTTACAGATGAATGTTGCTTGTTTTTCCGAGTTATTAGAACTTGAAAATCAAAAGTTTTGAACATTTGAAATGCACAACGGGAAGTAATTTCTACAAAAAGGAAATTTAAAAATGCGTTTAAAATTAGAGGTGTGCCCAGCGCCGCCGCGCCGGGCCGCGCCGACGGTTACAGGTAAAAATAGTAAACAACTCGTAATAACAAACAATGTTTATCTGCGAAAACTTGAAAATTTTTCGATTTCGATGCATTTACTTCCCAATGTGCGTTTAAAATGTCTAAAACTATTGATTTTCAACACCTCGTAACTCGCAATAACAAACAATGTTTATCTGTGAAAAGTTGAAAATTTTTCGATTTTGACGCATTTACTTCCCAGTGTGCGTTTAAAATGTCTAAAACTATTGATTTTCAACACATCTTAACTCGCAATAACAAACAATGTTTATCTGTGAAAAGTTGAAAAATTTTCGATTTTGACGTATTTACTTCCCAGTGTGCGTTTAAAATGTCTAAAACTATTGATTTTCAACACCTCTTAACTCGCAATAACAAACAATGTTTATCTGTGAAAAGTTGAATTTTTTCGATTTTGACGCATTTATTTCCCAGTGTGCATTTAAAATGTCTAAAACTATTGATTTTCAACACCTCTTAGCTCGCAATAACAAACAATGTTTATCTGTGAAAAGTTGATTTTTTTTCTATTTTAACGCATTTACTTCCTAATGTGCGTTTAAAATGTCTAAAACTATTGATTTTCAACACCTCTTAACTCGCAATAACAAACAATGTTTATCTGTGAAAAGTTGAATTTTTTCGATTTTGACGCATTTATTTCCCAGTGTGCATTTAAAATGTCTAAAACTATTGATTTTCAACACCTCTTAGCTCGCAATAACAAACAATGTTTATCTGTGAAAAGTTGATTTTTTTTCTATTTTAACGCATTTACTTCCTAATGTGCGTTTAAAATGTCTAAAACTATTGATTTTCAACACCTCTTAACTCGCAATAACAAACAATGTTTATCTGTGAAAAGTTGAAAAATTTTCGATTTTGACGCATTTACTTCCCAGTGTGCGTTTAAAATGTCTAAAACTATTGATTTTCAACACCTCTAAACCGCAATAAGAAACAATATTTATTTGTGAAATGTTGAAAGAAATACAATTATCTCATTTTCTATATTTCCAATTATCCGCCAAAGTACGGTATCCAATATTTTACCCATTTTCAATACCGGTTCATTGTCGACATGTCACATAACAAGCAAACCTGTTTTTCTATTGTCGCGACCGTTCGCAAACGAACATACATGTCACAGTTCAGTAAATGTACAGCCGCTTGACAAACCAGTTTTGTTTTGAAACATGTACAAAATTTATGACATGTCACGGGGAAAATGTATCGTGTCATAGTACACGCGCTTGTGTCACATGTCGCAAGAATCCGCAACTTGTACATGTCACGAGCAAACATGCGACCAGTCACCAGATGTCTGGTCATAACCATGACATTTTCCAGCTATGTAAGTAATCACTAAAGTCTGAAAAAAAATTTCGCTCAGGTTCCCAACACCGCCTCTTGGCGGGCAAAGTATTTTACCAAAAAACCTAAACTTCCGAATTATTCCACTAAACCAATTCACATCTACAGCGAAATGCTAGTAACAGGCTACTCAAAAATATTTTTTTTAGTTACTGAAATTTCCAAAAACAGTTAAAATTTGTTTAATGAAGATTACCACTAAACACAAAATATTTTTTTTTTCCACGTTTTCCTCGAATTTTCAACTTTGAGCTTCAAATGCCTTTGACAGAAAACTACGAATATTAAAATAATGTGTGTGTATGAAGGGTGTGAGCGTTGGGAAGAAATGCTAGTGCGGATGACAACATACAATCATGTTTTAGTAGTTTTATTTAGATTTTTATCGGTCTCTAGAGACGGTGTTGGGAACTAGAGGGTTAAGTTCTGGATCCAATGGAAACTGGCTGTGATATGTACAGGATCAACATTAGACTATGGATTCTATGTTTGCGACGATACCTTTTTCGTTTCGGTAACTCATCATAGTACAGGAATAAACTCTCTCTCTCTCACATCAAAGAATACGAAGTTCTATTTGTGATGGTTCTCGAGGCCATTGTGCTTAAGAATATGGGATATAATCAATATAGAACCAGCAATATTCATATATTCGTTGAATGAATAATAAAATGCAACATTCTTTCTTTCATGAGCTGTTCTTCAAGGTTATATATTTTCTTCTTGGACAATTACACCTTACATGCATGAAGAACTAATCTAAGTTAATCCTTACATGTCCAACTTTATTCTAGCGTAAAGGAAAATTTTAAATTCGAACGAAACGTCGAGATTTGATGCAATCTCGAAAAAAAATTGACGAGAATTGACTTTTTTGGACTTTGCCACCTTTTTGCCTTTCTCATATCACTCTGAAAATCGTCAACCTAATCCCTATTTTTTTACTTTTCTAGGTGGCTTGGTTGTGGGTTAATTATTCCCTTCACACACACAACATTTAGTTAGTGTTGATCAAGCTAATTAAATTTTTTTTCAAGCTGGGGCGAATCTAGAATAAAATTTTCTATTGGGTTTGGAAATTTGATTTTGAAATGATGTGTTCAATTCAAAATCAAATTTCCAAGCCCGATAGAAAATTTTATTCTAGATTACGTGCTACGCGCTAACCCCATTTATCAAAAACCAATGAAAAATTTGGCTCGAAATGATTTTGATCAAACTCAAAATCATTTCGAATACTTCAAAATTGAAGGTAGTTTATAATTTTTTAACAACTTGAGAATTTTCCTCCTGGATCCGCCTCTGATTTCAATCGTTTCAGCATTGACACATAGCATCTCAAGTTCGTGGCTGTCGAACCATTGCATGTATATGCAAATCATACTGAATATGTAATATACATTTCCACCATTATATTGAACATAACCAGCCATGGAATCATAGTTTGGACAAATGAGAAAGACACAATTACACCAGTAGGTGGATTGAAACAGGTTTTTTGAAAAATGTTTATAAAGTTGTGAACCTGTTCACGTACAGAAAATCGTTTTGGCAATGACATTGCGGAAACCGTGACACAAACAAAAAAAAATATTTTAACAAATAAAAGCGTTATGCGGGCGTTACTGAAGGGAAATTGAACATAATTATAAAACACATGATTTTTGTTCGCGGTCCTGTTCTGGTAACGTGAAAACGAGATTGTTCAGAAATACATGGCACTTTATTCATGATTTTGGAAACAATTTTTTCAATGCGGTTTGAATCGGAATTTTCTGTGTGTCTGCACGCCACAACCCGTAACTCCTGAACCAGATCGGGATGAATTTGAATAGCCATTTACGGGAATACCTTCCATTTGAGACTAAAGTTGTAAAAATCAGCCCCACCAGCTCGAAGGGATGTGGGGAGGGGAGGTAGATAAAAGAGGGTTGATGGGAGGTGTAACCTACCACATTTTATACCTTCCATTTGAAACTTGGTTTGTGAAAATCGGCTCAGTCAACATCGAATAACCGGTGTGGCTTTAGTTCTGGAATATGCCCGAAGCCCAGGACATTCGGTATTGTCTATAGTGGACAATAACTTCAAAGAATCCTTTACTTTGCCATCAGTGCCTTACGAGCCTCGGTCAAAAAATCAATGTTTGGAGCGATTGCATAATCTTTCAATGTGGCAAAACACAAGAACTTCGTCCATGACGATTCGACAACGAATACAACGTTTTGATTTCCCAAACGATTTTCATTTTTTTCGATGCACTTTTTTAAAACTACACAACTACGACTAAACTGAATGGATAATGTTCTAATTAGTCATTAACAATTCGTAATGGTCTAGTTTTAGGAGGTAAGCTATGCTGGTTGTGCCAATCATTCGACTATTTGTAAAATTTTGAAGACATGGATTCACAAACTTTTCAATCCCAGTGAGATGCTCCCTTAAAACCAGAAACGGATCCCAGAGTATTGATTAAATTATCAATACACTTTAAACTGTGGTAAAAAATATTACTCCGATTCGAAGTTAATGAATATCATTTTTCAAATATTTACCTTGTCACACATTTTTCCGATATGTGAGTATTTTGCATCAGTCCAACAATAATCTAAGTGGTGAAAGTACAATAAATGCACTGTCCCAGGACGAGCTATTTCCACGTGTTCGAATTTCCACTTGTCAATTCCCCACAAGGAACCGCCTTACCCTGCTGGTCTGCTGCCCTTGCGACAATAACAACAACACTAACTCTTTTCTTGTGCACAAAAACGAAAGAAAAAAACATGTTGCAGCTCGGCCCTGGTCCGGCATACAAGCCACTTCACAAATCACCGATGATAGGCCGGATGCACAGGGATTTGGTCTCTTCGTTCCGGATCGTCGTCGTTGTCGTGTGCCGCATATGCACGTCTGGCAGCTAGCTGCATGTCCAGCAGACTTGGGCGGACCTACGACGCACGACTGGTGCGGTTCAGAGAAAATACTTTCACAACTTCCCTACGAACGCTATGATCAACAATTTTCCAACTGGTTTTGCAGAAGGGGGTTGAGAAAATGCATTGGAATTAACTTTTCAGATGCCGATTCCCTTGCTTCTGTGGCTCACGATCTTTCCGCTGCCCCGCCGCCGCTGCTTCTGACTTCCTACACTGTACATTACATACAATCATGTTTTGTGTGTCCAACCAGGCGTGTTGTGCTCAGTCTTGTTACTCCACTCCCCTACTGGTTGCTGCTGCCAATACACTGCATTGCGATTGAAATGCTCTGCCAGTGGACGACGAGACAAGTGCGTTTGAATCAACTTTTCAAAAGATTGAAAGAATCCTTTTGGTCGATAGAGAGACATGAGTTGTGGAAGTGTTCCAACAATTCTGGTGTGGAAAAATGTTCCCATTATTGTCGGTGCTTTTGTTAAGGGGAGAAGGAAGATTGTTTGAATCGACCCTTCGATATTTTCGATGAGTGTACTTCAAAATAATAACTTTGAACGCTTTGAACCGGACCATTTTTGGAATGGTTTAAGCAAATATGTTTTCACTTCTGCCCAGCAATATTCCTATTAACTCTCAAATTCCAAACATTCATGCCTTTTAGCACCCAAATTGGATCACCCTTCCCGGTATAGCTTATTGAGAACAAAATCCTATTCAGCCAAAGGCAACCATCATACACATCAGCAGGGGCAGCAAAAAATCTCATCAAGATAATCCCACAGACGAGCCCGTGTACACAATCCCGCAGCAGAGTTTTATAGAGTAACTCTCGTCCTGCTCAAGTAAATGTCGTGTAAAGCAATAAAATTCAATTTTATTTTAATAAGCATCCCATCGCCCGTCATCCTCGTCCTCCATAGCCGTCGTCGTTGCTGGTTGAACCAAGACGACGGCGTCGACCTTTTTTTCTTTGCTTTTTTTATAACCAATCAAAGTGACTCAAAAAGCAGGCACCCTGGGCGACCTTCTAGCTTTCATGTAGTATAGGTTAACGATATTGATCCGCATCCGCTACTCTGCGGCTTGTTTACCATTAGCTTGGGAGCCAAGAGCTGGAAAGTGACCTCCCGGAATAAGCGACTGAACGTTGGAGGTTGGTTTTCTTTTTTGTTATTGCATTGAACCACTTGGCGTTCAGTTCGGACGAACCGCACAAAAAAAAGCATTTCGCTTACACTACGGACGTGAATAACCGCAAATAGGATCGGGACGAAATCTTTCTCTTTCGAGGGTGCCTGCTTCGGATTGCGCGCCCCGTGCTAGTGCCATACTGCAGTCCTTTTGATTTGAAATTTATTCAGAAGATCTGCAGCTTCGAACTGTAAGAAGGGAAAGAAGCATTCCAAAGCAATGAAGCGGATGGAAATTACGAGAAAATTTTAAATTCTTTGAAAGTGTCGTTCAACCCTTTCCCTCGTTCGAGGTTGCTGGTATTTGTTTATTTATGTTATGGGGGAATATTTTTGTGTTTGACTCTTTGAAACCGAAATGCGAAGAGAAGCTTCGTCAATTAGTGATTCTGCTTCCCTCTATTTCATGCGAAGTTTGCCATTTCAATCAATTATACACAGTATTCATCGAATATTTGAATTCCATAATTTAATGAACTCTGGAATATTACCATGAGCTGCTATTCATTAGAATCGTACAGTTCCGGTTCAGGTGATGTGCCTATTTAATTCCTACGGTCATTACCATGGCATTAAAATAATTGTTTTCATTGTAAACCAACACGGTGTTCCAACATCTCTGCACCGCTAGTCAGTTATGATCATAATTACGCCGAAACTTATATATGTAGAGAAAATTCTCAAAAAAATGCACAGACATTATTGTCAACACTTCGAGTGCGAGCACATTCCTTTGTAAGAGTCGAACAAAAAAATCTTCAGTGTAGAAACCGGATAAAATATGTCCCATTCTTACTAAGTAGTTTTTATTAATCGACTTTTAATCTTGAACATCATGATATACGGACGCTCCTGCGAACGATTTATTTATTTTTAACTGATTTTTATACTGGAGGTTCATCCTTGCCGAGTTTTACGGGTGAACATTTTTTAAGCGATACTTATGCTGTAGCATTTCTTTCCGATTATTATGCTTGAAGTTTATTTCAGATGTCTATATTCTAATATATTTGAAACGGGTTATGCGATCCTTCATACAACGGTATGTTGAATGAATAATGCCAAGAGGAGCCGCAAGCAGAGTAAGACTCAAGCTAGGATGGTGGCTACATACAAGAAATTCCACAGGTAGATTTCAGTTTTCTATATGTATGATCTTTGGATTCACTATAGCAATTAATTACATTAACTTCAAAGATTTACTTAAAGTACTATCAGTTACCAACTTCCCAACTTTTCTTTATTTTTTTCTCAAAAATAAAAAAAAAATTGTTTCAATCCACCTAGTGGTGTGATTGTGCCTTTCTCATTTATCCAAACTATGATTCATTTGCCGGTTTTATTCAAAAAAAATTGTGGAACCGTATTACATTCTTATTATACTTAGCACGTATTACACGACTACCACGAAAGTAGACGCTGACTCACTTCAAACAAAAAAAGTATAATATTTATTTAGCTTAATCAGCATGAGTTCAATGTTATCTTCACGTGATTAAATTACTAAATATTGGTGGAATGGGTTTGGAAGTGGAGGGAGTAGGGAGTTAGTGGAGTTGGAGTGGAGCAAGCGTCAGAAATCCTTCAAATTATTCATTTTTGCCTTTCTCATATAAAGAAAGGCTATGCAATCACTGTAAAAATCGACTTTTTAACCGAGGCCCGGAGGGCCGAGTGCCATACACCATTCGATTCAGTTCGTCGAGATCGGCAAATGTCTGTGTGTGTATGTATGTGTGTGTGTATGTGTGTGTGTATGTGTGTGTGTGTCATTTAAACTCACACAATTTTCTCAGAGATGGCTGAACCGATTTTCGCAAACTTAGTTTCATCTGAAAGGTATAACGCTCCCATAAGCTGCTATTGAATTTTTAGTTGATCCGACTTCCGGTTCCGGAGTTACGGGTTGAAGAGTGCGGTCACACAGCAAATTCCCATATAAACTGGTACCACCATGATGTTCAAATGATGTAAAACATATTAAAATTGATGTAACATTACTCTAGTTTGCGGGTCTCGATCACTAATGATCAATCAAAGCAGCTTTGACCACATTGGCCACCTATGACGGTTCATGACGCCCCCGGGGAACCCGCCAAGTTCCTAAGCTAATATCACACCCATTCCCAAACGAATTCTCTACCGATTTTTACAAACTTGATTTCAAATGAAAGATATAGTAATACCATTGACTGCAGCTGAATTTCATTCGGTTCTGACTCTTGCTTCCGGAGTTACAGGGGTGTTAGTAAGTATACACTGGAATTTCCCATATAAATCGGTACAATCGTAATACCTCAGATTCTAAAAACTATTGAAATGGTCACCAAATTACTTCTAATCGCAGATCGAGCTCACTGATGGCCAATCAAACATTCTTTGAATATATTGTCCACTATCGACGATTCCGGAAGTCCGGAATTCCGGGCATATTCCACAATTAAAGTCACATCGGTTCTTCGGTGATGACAGAACCGATTTTCTCAAACCAAGTCTCAAATGGATGGCAAAATATGCAGTTGAGTATTGCGTCGCCGCCCCTCCCCCCACGTGTCTTGCCCTTACACCTCCCTCCTTCATCACTCCCCTCCCCTTGGACCACCCTCACGCCCGCATTTCCTTCATCCACCCCGTATACAGAAATAAGATAAAGGTTTTCTGACGCGTCCTCCACTCCCACTTCTACTAACCCCCCATTCCCTTCACTTTCAAACCCAGTCCACCAACATTTCAAAATATAATCACATGAAGATAACATTGGACTCATGCTGATTAAGCTAATTAAATATTATTCTTTTGCCTTTATCATATAGAAAGTTTATGCAATTGCTCCAAAAACCGACTTTCTAACCGAGGCCCGGAGGGCCGAGTCTCATATAACATTCGACTCAGTTCGCCGAGATCGCAAAATATCTGTGTGTATGTATGTGTGTATGTATGTATGTATGTATGTATGTATGTATGTATGTATGTATGTATGTATGTATGTATGTATGTATGTATGTATGTATGTATGTATGTATGTATGTGCGTGTATGTGCGGATTTGTTAACAAAATGTCCACATCGGTTTCTCGGAGATGGCTGAACCGATTTTTACAAACTAAGATTCAAATGAAAGGTATAATATTCCCATAGGTTGCTATTGAATTTCATTTTCAACCGACATCTTGTTCCGGATTACGAGTTGAAGATTATGGTTACAAAACAAAATTTGTTGATTTGTCCACATCGGTTTCTCGGAATTTTCTGAACCGATTTTAACAAAATTGATTTTAAATGAAAGGTCCATCAGCTGCTGTTGAATTTTGTGTGGATCCGAGTTCTGGTTCCTGAATTACAGGGTGATACGTACGATCACGCAGAAAATCCCGATTCTAACGAATTCTGCGATGAATGTAAAAAGGTGAATTTTTTTCCAAAATGTAAACACAACTATTGAATTTGTAGATCTAGGTCACCACAGTCATTTAAAGTCTCTTTGGCCACACTGGCCACCATCGACGGATCCGAAAGCATCCAAATTCAGAATAACGGTTATATTGGTTTCTCGAAAATGGCTAGAACGATTTGATCAACTTAGTCTCAAATGAAAGGTGTTGCGTCCCCGGAAACTGATATTAAATTAGATCTCCATCCGACTTCCAGCTCCGGAGTTACGGGTTGTGGAGTGTGATCACATAGAAAACTCCGATTCAAACCGATACCGCGATGAATGCAAAAAGGTGCTCTTATATATACTTACCAAGTGTAATAAGAATGAAAGACATTTCCATAATGTTATATTGTACGAATCAGCTATTAAATCATAGTTTGGAGAAATGAGAAAGGCACAATTGCACCTCTAGGTGGATTAAAACAGGTTTTTTCGATTTATTTTAGGCTTTTTCTCTTGGTGAAATATTAACAATAGAATAAAGCTATCATTAGTACTAATTTGACGTAGCTCACATAAGCAGTTTGGTAGATGTGCCGAGTTAAAGCTGGTAACACTCCATATCAGCTATCCTGTAGCTTGTGAGAAGAAATATTTTTTCCAAAATATTTTACCGTAAAATCGCGGTATCTTGAATCATGTATGAGACTTGTTTTAGAAAATGTTCGATAAGATTCTTTCTTTTAAAAAATCATGTGAACAAACATAGTTTTTATTTGAAACACACTCAATTTCTGTAGTTATGGTAAAAGTTTTCGGCATATTTTTGATTATTTCAAATAATCCCGGGTAGGGGAGCCCGGGGCTAGCGGTTGGGGTAAGTTGGCGGCATCCCTTTTTCTTTGTTTCTATTAGACATATAGCACTGCCTCTTCTTGTGTACCTCAAGTTATGCGAAACTTGTTATCCAATGTGTTTTTGTTGCAAAATGATTTGTTTGGTGGAAGTTGTGGGTGATATTGTGTTTTCGAGCATACCAAGTAATTTTTCTAAATTTTAAATACTTTGCGTTATTTAGGGTGATTTTCAATATATTTCCTAAATGATTATATTTTTCGATAGCGCGTGAAAAGAGGTTATTTTTTAAATAGTTTTTAAATAGTTTTTAATAAAATATGCGGTTGGGGTAAGTTGGCGGTACTGCACGCGGGGCAAGTTGGCGGTACTATTCACAGTGCAAAAAAAGTCATCAAAAAATGTTATTTCTGGAATTCACTCCAAATTAAGAAAATCTTTTTCTTGTGTATTTCGCCATTGTAGAAGACATTTATTCCGGCCAATTGCATGAAGAATTTCGAAAATTTGCTTTTGAATATGGAGTGCGCGTCAAAGTCAAAATGCCGGGGTGTTGATACTGAAATATAATAGCAAACGTCGGTTAATATACAGTTTTTTCGAAAAGACATTCAGCACGTTCCAAAAGGATCCTTGAAGTAATTGAATCTCCATTTGATTGCTTAGTTATTGGCGTATCATCACAAACCGGGGCCGGGTCTCTAAAAATGGAGACAATACACCAAACACTTTAAAAAAAAATTAAAGATGTTGCCAACAGTCTGCTCTTTCATGCCGCGTGTTCTATTTTGCAAGATCTATCTACGTCAAATCAGTATAAATTGAAAACTGAAAACAATCTACAATTTTTGCTTGAATGTAAATTTTGACTATTTTCTTCAAAAAGATCGATGGAAGCCATATAAATCTTTCTTGTTTTTTTCTTGACATCGTAAAATTTAATTGAGAAATATTAATATATCTCTTTTCGATTCAAAGATTCTGCTGACTAAAATTACCCGGAAACATAATAAATACCTTAAAAATAGAAAGAAACTGCACGAAACGTTAATGTTTTCCCGTTTCACAATACAGCAAAAAAAATTACAATGAAATTTTCCAAATTATTGACTCCCAGTCAAGGGGCACATCACTTGTGATGTAAACCTTTCCATTAAAATAGAAATCTATAATGTATTTTGAGGGATTCCATGAGAAGCCGGCCGACCGCAAAATATGACCAACGTCGATTCGAACGAAACTTTACATTTGTGTTCGGTTTATGAATCTCCATAATTTTCTCTGGCAAGGCAATTGCAATATTCTGATACAAGGGCAATTTTTCAAAAGGGCGTAGACGTTTCTACGTGCAATAATTTCAATTTTTTTGTTCGATTACACTATTTTATAGTGTTGCTAGAGTTACAGGTAATGAATACTTATGCACAAAAAACTATACACTAAAAAAATGTTGTGTCATTTTTCACAAAAACAAAAATTTATGATAAAAATTCAAATTGCAAAAAAAACATTTTTTCTATTTTTTTATATTTTGTCAACGAAAACTAAAAGAAAAAAGAAGCATTTTGAATGTTATTTTATGAAGGAGAAATTATCAGCAAAAATGTTTTTCTAACAATAACTTTATACATGTTTTTAAATTTCATTCTAATTGACATACAAAACTGTAATTTTATTACAGAATATAAGTATCATTTGAAATCAAAATGCATTTAACAAATGTCTTCCAAAATGCGATAGTTTTCGAGGTATTTGGAATTTTGCTCCAACAAAAACAATTAATTCATGTTATTATGTGCTTTTTAAAAGTTATTCGCGTTACCTCATCATAAATTGTCAAAAGTCTAATGTTTATCGTTTTAAAGACATAAAAGAAGCATTTTCAGTGTATTTGGATCATGAAGAAGCTTTTAAAAGAAAAGTTTTCCTAACAACAACTTTTGACAAATTTGCAGTCAAAAGTAGAATATTATTTTTGAATATGATTCTAAACGCCATTTTAAATTAAAATGCTTATAACAAAAATTTTATGAAATGCAGTAGTTGTCGAGAAATGTTAAATTTTTTTTTAAACAGCACAATTATTTTGTTTTAATAGGACCTTTCCAGAAGTTATTCGTGTTTCTCCATTAACAACAATTTGTTTTTCGTAAGGCCCATAACATTTCCTGTAACTTCCCCATTGACATCAAGGCGATATTGTAAACAGTTTGAAAGCTATACAAAAAACCGATTTAATCCACCTAGCAGTGAGATGAGACATTTCTTACACATATCACTATTGGATTAGTTAGCAGAACTCATGAGAAGTAGGCACCCAACTAGAGGTGGGATGAAAACACTTTCTAGTCTTGCACGAATAAAATCTCGAATAAACTGAATTAATTATAGAAAATCAACAAAACGAACGAAATAGAAAGTAAAGCAAAAAATGAAATAATAGGTTTTTAAATTCATAAAATGAGTAGAAAAATTAATGCAAATTAAAATTATAATATACACGAATCAAATTAGATGGTTATTAAATAAAAATTAAGATTATATTTAGCAATAGTTATAAGATAAATTGACTCATACTAACAAATTGAATGAAATAAAAGGAATGACTGAACATGAAATACATAACATTAAAGATATGAATAAAATGAATCAAATGAATCAAATGAATCAAATGAATCATATGAATCAAATGAATCAAATGAATCAAATGAATCAAATGAATCAAATGAATCAAATGAATCAAATGAATCAAATGAATCAAATGAATCAAATGAATCAAATGAATCAAATGAATCAAATGAATCAAATGAATCAAATGAATCAAATGAATCAAATGAATCAAATGAATCAAATGAATCAAATGAATCGTATGAATCAAATGAATCACATGAATCACATGAATCACATGAATCACATGAATCACATGAATCACATGAATCAAATGAATTAAATGAATCAAATTGATTTAATGAAATGGATCAAATGAATAAAAAGAATGGATGAACAAAATGAATAAAGTAAAAAATAAATGAAATGCATAAATAAAACAAACGAATCAAATAAACAAAATGAGCTGAAGTGATAAAATGAATAAAAAGAAAAAAATGAGCAGAATCAAATGCATTGATTAAAATGAAAAATTGAACAACAGTAAAAGGTTATAAATTAATATAAAGAAATAAATTGAATCAAATAAATTATTTGGATGAAATGATTAAAACTGAAAAAGTAGTCAGATTATTAAAATAAAGAAACTGAACAAAATGAATTGACTGGAAAAAATTAAAAAAATGCATACAATGAAAACAATGAATGATATGAGTAAAATGCACAAAAAGAATAACCTGATCAGAGTGAATCCAAAGAATGAAACGAATAAAATAAGTAAAATGAACGCAAATGAACAAAACGAATAAAAAGATGCGGAATGAAATATTTAATTAAAATGTAATGGTCATATATTTGAAGTCAAACACATTTTTGAATAAAGAAAATGAATAAACCGGATTGTACGAATTTGAAAACCATTGCATCAGAAAGTTTTGAAATGTTTTTGAAAATCCCATCTTCTGAGAAAAGGCTAATAAATATGCAATGGACTTTCTAGGGCTTCCATCTTTTTTTTGGTTTTATTCTTTTTGTTTTCATGCTTCTTTACTTGACGAATTCAAAGTTTACTTTTTGGTCACATATTCCCGAAAAAAGATTTATGTGCAGAACAGAATTTACTGGTCCAGTATTTTAACGCGCAATTGAATAGTAAAGTGAGACAAGGTCACATGTGCTTTCAAGCCCCTTGAACAGAGAACGACAGAGGGAGAATGCGATTCGTGAATGAGACAGGTAGATATTTCAAAGTTTTTATTTGCATGGAAGTAAATAGTGTGAAATGTCTAGGCTATGTCGATTGCATAAAAGCCGTGTTTGTATTGTTTCGTTCGGAATTCTCGTGCAGGAAATATGGATAAATAAGTCCTATACAGACCAATATTGTGAAAAAGAAATGGTTCAAACTACTCAGTATATCCAAATATGGACGACGATAAGTTAGAAGATACATTGTAGTTGCATCTCCCATCGAGAGTGGGTAGTTTGGGGACTTCTTTTCCTGGATCTAATTTTTGGATATTTTTGGTCTTTAATCCGTTATTTTTCATGAAAGTTCGTACCAATACAACGAATGTGCAGCTGATACAATTCATGGTTAATTCGCCTGCGCAACGTTCCGTCTTCCATCTGCACGCCACCATAGATGGTACGCAACACTTTTCGTTCGAAAACTCCAAGGGCGCGTTGGTCCTTCACGAGCATAGTCCAGGTCTCGTGGCCGTAGAGGACCACCGATCTAATCAGCGTCTTGTAGATAATCAACTTCGTGCGGCGACGAATTTTGTTCGACCGGAGCGTCCTCCGGAGTCCAAAGTAGGCACGATTTCCCGCCAAGATCCGTCTCTGAATTTCTCTGCTGTTATCATTGTCGTCGGTTACCAGTGAGCCCAAATACATGAATTCGTCGGCCATCTCGATTTCGTCACCGTCAATCCGAACGCGGGTGGGAGGTTCACATTGTCGTCTCTAGAACCTCTTCCTTTCATGTATTTTGTCTTCGATACGTTGATGGCAAGACCAATCCTGCTGGCTTCAGCTTTCAGTCTTTGAGCATATATTTTATTCAAAATTCAATAGAGATACGAATAGCTTAAATATCGCACGTGGAATGTCTCTTTTGAAAATTTCCATCGTCAAACTTTCATATTACCCAGTTAAGCCAAATATTTTTCTGATATAGCCATGAATTTCCTTAATTATAGTGTAGATACAGGCTTTGAATACAATTGAATTAAAGTTGAGTTGATGTAGCAGCAGACAAAAAATAGTTTTGTTTTCTCAAACCTTCGCAATTACAATTAATAAATATTTCAGATTGGCAGATTATCACACAACTTAGAAATGGATACAGAAATAGCTAGATAGATGCGATAGAAGAGAGACAGAGAGAGAGAGAGAGAGAGAGAGAGAGAGATGGGGGGGGGGGCGTGTGAGGAATGGCAAATGATGGTTTTTTTTTTTATATATTTCGTTTATTTGACACGGCTCATAGCGGTAGCTAAACGGAGCCGTGGATCTTTCATATGTTAACAATATGTGAAAATTGAAAATAAAAGCAAATATTATTGATTACCCGATGGATCTCGTGCGCGCAACTTTTTATTGCGAGCGGAGACCTTCTTTCGCGGCTCGCCTACTGCGTCATGGGGATCATTTAATTCTCTTCTATCGTTGTCTTGGTGCTCAGATGGTCTTTCCTGCTTATTACCCTTACGGGTAACTAGTGTAAATCCGTCGTCATTATTTTTATCTTCTTCGCCGATATTGCTTACAGTGGTATTTGGGGCGCTGGATGCTGCTTTTGCAGTTGTCAATATGGACTGAACAGCTGCCACAAATTTTGCAACCGTTTGTGGTTCAGGTATTGGTATTGAAAACTCTTTTTTGGGTTGGTTTTCCGTGGATTCGTTGGGAATCGGTAGTGATGAATTCTCCTCTGTATCTTCCGCGCAAGGTTGTCCGTGGTGTGCTGTCTGATTACAATACTTGCACGTAGGAGTTTGCCCCTCGTGGGTGCATAACGTAGTTTGATTAATAGTAGATTCGTGGGTTTTAAGTTTTATAGTCAAGTGGGAGGGGATAGGTTTTTCAATCCGCATCCTCACCACAAGAACACCGTTAGGTGTACCCGGGAAGAAATTTCTCCACGTATCAGGTGTAACGGATTCTACTTCTCCGTATCGCGACATGTATTCTGCAACTAGATTAGGAGGGGTACGTGGTGATAGGTCATGTAACTTTACATCTACATAGTCTTTTTCTATATACACGGGAATCTTAATTCCAACTTTATCACTTTCAGCCACGTGCTTCAAGTTGTTCAGCAAAACAAAACGTTCAGCTTTGGGTAACGTGTTGAATGATATGAGTACTACATTGCGAAGATGATGATACTGAAGGTACATAACCTCCTTGAGCCTAAGCTGCATCTTCACCTTCAGCAGGTATTCCACTTCACTAAAACTCAATCGTATTGAACAGAATTTCAAGTCAACGACCGCTGTGTTGGGTCGGAGCAGACTTTTTTCGTCAACTTTACTCATGACGGCACGAATAAATTGAATGTTTCCTTTGTTCTCGAGACAATGCACACTAGATCGAGAGGTTGCTAGCTGTTGTTCACTTGGTTCGATTGTACGTCTGGCTTGGGCAGAAGTAGAAAGTAGACTGGCAAATGATGGTTAATCCAGTGACATTATTTTTATAGGTATTTTATTATAGTTATATTATAGTTCATTTATTATAAAGGTAATTCACAAAATGTTCTCAACATCGAATTCCTTGAATCACGTAGATGTGTTTTCATACCCCGATATTCAAAATCGGTTTAGTTTTGCCCCTAAAACACCAGTAAAGCAATACTCTGTATGAAACAATCTCATTTTTAATTAGTGGAAATTGGTAAGCGAGGACTAAAAACACAAAATGTCTAATATCTCCGCCGCTCGTGCACGGATTTAGACAATCTATAGCTTGTTAGAAAGGTATTTTTGCAAGCTTTCTATTTATGTGCAATATTGTATTGTTCGAAAGTTATTTGCAAAAAACCTGCTGTGTTTTGACAAAATCGCCCATATTTCAGAAAGTAAACAACATATCGAAAATCAAAAATAATAGTGTCAAATGGCAACGTTAGGCCTTTCATTTGAAACTAATTTCATTGAGATCGGTTCAGCCGTTGCTGAGATAATTACATGACAATTTGAACATACATACATACACACATACACACACACACATACAGACATTGTCTCAATTTGTCGAGCTGAGTCGATTGGTATATGAGACTCGGCCCTCCGGGCCTTGGAAAAAGCTGCCAAAGTTTGAGCGAATCCTATACATTTCTTTTGTAAGAAATGTAAAACAATCAAAATATTATTCAACCATAGGATCTGATGATTAAAATATATAGTTGAATTATATTTTGGTTGTTTTCATGTATTCTCGACTACTAAATTCCAGAAAATTTTTGTTGTAAGCATTTTGATTTAAAATGGAAATCATACTCAAAAATAAAATTCTACTTTTGACTGCAAATAGTATGAATTATAAAAATTTGTCAAAAGTTGTTGTTAGGAAAACTTTTTTATTAAAAGCTTCCCTATGATTCAGATACACTGAAAAAGCTTCTTTTAAAACGTAAAACGATAAACATTGGACTTTCGACAATTTACGATGGGGTAACGCGAATAACTTTTAAAAAGGACATAATTACACGAATTAATTGTTTTTGTTGGAGCAAAATTCCAAATATCTCGAAAACTATCGCTTTTTGGAAGATATTTGTTAAATGCATTTTGATTTAAAATGATACTTAGAATTATATTCTGTAATAAAATTACAGTTTTGTATGTCAATTAGTATGAAATTTAAAAACATGCATAAAGTTATTGTTAGAAAAACTTTTTTGCTGATAATTTCTCCATCATAAAATCACATTCAAGATGTTTCTTTTCTCTTTAGGTTTGCAATTTGAATTTTTATCATAAATTTTTGTTTTTGTGAAAAATGACGCAACATTTTTTTTTATGTATATTTTTTTCGTGCATAAGTATTCATTCCCTGTAACTCGTTCTCAGATAGTTTTATAAAATAGTGTAATCGAACAAAAAAATTGAAATTATTGCACGGAGAAACGACTACGCCCTTTTAAAAAATTGCGCTTAAGTCAAAATAATCTTATTGACTGTGGAAAATGTTTAGTTTTTCATGCCGGTGAAACCTGTAAAGTTTCATCGGAATCTAAGATGGTCACGATTTTAGAGATTTACGGACGGATCTTCATGGAATTTTGCGTTGCGTGTAAAACGTCAAAACCCTTCAATATCTAGCTCTACATTCAATAGAACGTCGAACAAAGTGAATCAGCGTGGGACGTTTGTTAAATAGACTTTTCTGCCAGGGAATACAAAGTTGATGCAAAAATGGAAATGAACTGCATTTTTCTAAATTGATGCAAATTTGTTATACATTCTTAGAGTGATCTGTCTCTAGCTCCCAGCTCAAAATCTATGAACAGTCCAGTTAAGTCGATACACTCACGTCTCTCCTATGGGACGAAGTTTTGTATGAACTCATATTTTTTTATTCGTTTATTTGACACGGCTCATATCGGTAGCTTAACGGAGCCGTGGATCTTTTATACGTTTACAATACATGTAAAAATAAAAATACAATCATAAATTAATTAATTGGATCTCGTGCGCGCAACTTTTTATTGCGAGCGGAGACCTTTTTTCGCGAGGTCTGTTGCCAAACAGCGTCAGGGGGGTCATTTAATTCTCTCCTGTTTTTCACGTCCCGGTCGAAGCTGGCTTGGTGCCCGGGATCAGATGTTCTCCCTTGCTTCTTGCACTTATTGTTGATCAGTGTAAATCCGTCGTCATTGTTACTGCATTCGTTGCCGATGTTGCTTACAGTTGCTTTTGGGGTGCTGGATGATTCTTTTGCGGTTGTCATTATAGTCTGAACAGCTGCCACGAATTTGGCCACCGTTTGTGGTTCAGGCATTGGTATTGAAAACTCTGTTTTAGGTTGGTTTGCCGTAGATGATTTGGCAATCGGTTGAGATGCATTTTCATCTGCATCTTCCGCGCAAGGTTGTCCATGATGAGCTGTCTGATTACAATACTTGCACGTAGGAGTTTGCCCCTCATGGGTGCATAGCGTAGTTTTCATAATTGTAGTTCCGTGAGTTTTGAGTTTTATTGCCAAGTAGGAGGGTATAGGCCTTTCAACCCGCATCCTCACTACAAAAACGCCGTTAGGAGTACCCGGGAAGAAGTTTCTCCAAGTATCAGGTTTAACGGATTCTACTTCTCCGTATTGCGACATGCATTTTGCAATTGGCTCAGGAGGGGTACGAGGTGATAGGTCATATACATATACATACTTACATCTATATAATCATTCTCAATGTATACGGGAATCTTAATTCCAACGTTGTCACTTTCAACCACGTGTTTTAAGTTGTTCTTCAAAACGAAACGCTCGGCTTGTGCTAACGTGTTGAATGATATTAACACTACATTGCGAAGATGATGATACTGAAGGTACAAGACTTCCGCAAGCCTAAGTTGCATTTTTACCTTCAGAAGGTATTCCACTTCACTAAAACTCGGTCGTTTTAAACAAAATTTAAAGTCAACGACCGCAGCGTTGGGTCGGAGTAGAGCTTTTTCGTCAACTTTACTCATGATGACAAGAATAATCCGATAATTCCTTTGTTCTCGAGACAATGCACACTAGATCGAGAGACCTGTTGTTCACTTGGCTCGATTGTACGTCTGACTGCGGCAGAAGTAGAAAGTAGACTGATGTATGAACTTATTCTTGTTTTAATATTTTTCTACGAGGATAACCTATATTAACCCGATATTTACGGAAAGGCGGCATCTAAACATTCAAAAACATTACGGGTAATTGTGAAATGTTTCGATAAAACCTGATCCGACACGTATCCTGAATAAATATTTTACCTGTACCCGACCCGACCGGTACGCGCTCCTATTCCTACGGGTACGGGTTCGGGTTGGGTATCGGGTGAAAATACAAGTACCGACCCATCTCTATCGTTCTGATCATATTCAGTATGTTGAAAGTCAAGGCTTAGAAAGTGGCACGACCTCAAATATCTAGGGGGCACGTTAACATTAACCTGTGATAATTTGTCTGGGCATCTTTGTTAACAGCCAATAGCTTTCTAATAAAACAACTCTAGATAAATTTCTGCTGCTGCATTTTATCCAAACACCCGTGTAAGCTCTCCAGACGATAGCTGACGCTTAGAGAATAGAACGGACAACAGAGAATACAGAAATCGTAAAAATTATGGATCGGTACATTATTTTGCGGTTCTAATTATGAAATCAAGGTTTTTGTTTACTTGGGATATAATGTTCGAATAATGATCTTTGAAGGTCAGCTATGAATCCAGGAACAGGCCAAGGTCGTATAACTCCAAGAGATTGGGTATCACAGAGCTTACAGAGCATTTGGACATGCTGAGAGTTGAAAGATTACAAGCACACCAATAATAGAATCCAGTGCGATACAGTCTTCTATGTAAAGTATGGTGCGAAATAGTTTGAGATCGTCAGCGTATATTAGTTTGCATCCCGGCGAGAAAATGAATCAAACGTCATTGAAGTACAAAGAAAAAATTAAGGGTTCGAGATTGCTTCTATGGGGAACTCCCGACATGTCGTTAAAGCTATATGACTCATGGTTTTTCTTTATTTTACTGATAAGGATCGATCAACGAGGTATGACATAAGCTACTTCGTGAAGATGCACCAAATCGCTCAATCTTCGCTGGCAGAAGAGAGTGATCCACGTGATCAAATGCCGCTTTGCGATCCGTATAGATAGCATCTGTTTGGGCACCGGATTCTATATGTTTAATACAGTGAGAGGTGAACTGAGCTAAACTCGTAGCTGGGTAGAAACCATGTTTTTCTGATGAATTGTTTCAATCCTGCGCAAAGATAGATGATGCCTCAATAGCTCGCCACATCTTGTTTATCACCTTTTTAAAAAGCGGGAAACATTACGGAATTCTTCCAAAACAGCGGAAACACTGCTTGGGAAAGCGATTGGTTGAAGATTAATTTCAACGGAGCACATAGTGTGCTTGCACATTTCTTCAGGATTATAGCAGGAATCCCATCTGGTCCAGCTGATGTTGATGACTTCATTTTACCAATGGCAGCAAGAATATCTTCATCGGAAAAACTAATGTTACTTAGGTTCAACACATCACTGGGAACATCGTGGAGACCGCATTCAATTTCAGTTGGGAAGACCGAAGCTTTTTTAAATACACTTGAAAATGCTTCGGAAACAGATCGCGGGTGCAACGAGGGGTGTTTTTCAAATGAGTCTGCAAGAAATATACTAGAAGAAAGTTCATTCTCTTTGCGCTTTCCATTTACAAAAGACCAAACACTTTTTGGATTCCGTTCCGTTGATTAGATTGAGTATGTAAAATATGCCTAGAATAAAAAAAACGGTAGTACGATTTACAATTACAGCTGGCTTTTTGATAAACTCCTGCTTTATAAATGGATTTCGTCGAGTTGCATAATGTCGGAGGGCCGCTTTCCAACGTTTGAGCTGTCGAAGGTGCCGATTTGACCACGGCGGTTTATTGCGAGCACTACGTACCGAAAGATGTACTCAGAACAAATAAGTTAAGCTATCTACAGCACCGTCAACATCTATTGCGTGATTTAGCAGGGTCAACCAGTCGATATTGTGTGGTGAGTTGTTAAGACCAAGAATATCGGCTTTTGAAAAATTAAACCTCCGGTCTTCAAAAATATCATCGATAGAAATCCACTGAGGTCAGCCCCATATCACTGCGAGAGGTGGGTGATAGGAGTCAATATCAACCAGCGGTCCGTCTGCTTCAGAAATATAGAGAGATATTGGAGCTTCCTCGTTGACAAACAGCAGATCTATGGTTCGATTCCGTTTGTCAGAAACTGTACGCATTTGTGACATGTTTAGCATGGGCATTCCATCGAGGAAAGCAATACTAAACCTTGAGAAAGTAGATTCAGATAGATCAGGAGAAGCGCAGCCAGAATAAGTGGACCTCCAGATAAGCGCAGCTTGGTTATAATCACCAAACAGTTAATGAGTAGCGTTCGGTTCCAGGGAGTTAATGATGTCCAGCGCTGCATCGACATGCTCTTGAATAACATTGGCACCATCAGCAGAGCTCGGAGGAAGATATACAATACGTACACATATAGTAGCATCTTGAATGCGAATATTTATCCACAGTTCCTCAATACTGCTGTTAATTGTCTTTCGGTTTTGACAATAGCCGGTTAGACACCGCGATAAGAACACCACCACCTCGTATTTTTCCAGTTCTTGACGGGTCACGATCATTACGGTAGATGGTGTATCTTGCTCCTAGCAGCTAAAACGAGTTAATTTGATCATTCAACCATGGTTCAATTAAAAAGACACGTCATATTCAACATCCGTGGTAGCAACGAACATCTCATCAATTTTTGTACGAAGTCCTCTCACGTTCTGGTAATATGTTTGAAGTTGATCTCACATTTAATAGAACTCTGTATCCATATCTATCGATGGGACTGTTATGTCTTTGTTTTTCGTATGGGACCAGCACAAGTATGCTATTTTATCACATTTCTTCGGAACAAGCTTATATGTTTTATATTGAATTTTGAAAATACGTGTTTAAATTGACGATGATCTATGAAAAGTCATACGGGATTTATATGCCTTTTTGAGTAGATTGAATTTGAACAACATTTCACAAAATCAAAGCATCGGGAAATGTAAGCTCTAATTGAAAACTTAATTCTGGATATTTATGTGCGGTATAAATTACGGAATACTCTACTGGATGTACCCTATAAGCATTTTTTTCTGTATTGTATTATTCTTCTTTGGTAGCAATCCAGTGTAAAAAAGAGCACCGGAAAAGTTTGAAACGAGAAATGAATAATGGAACAAATCTAATCGCATATAAGACAGTCATAATTATACCAATAGGAGAAATAAGACAGATTCTTTGAATACAACCGTGAAAATTCATCAATTCGATTCCCATTCCCCTTAATTATCATAACAAGCTTGCGCTTAATTTGCATCAAGCAAACTGCAAATTTTCCAACCATCTATTATTTCCAGCGAACTCAATTTTCATGTTCGTTAGTGGATGAGTAGCGAAAAAAAAGTGCAGCTACCGACGCGCTCCTGAGAAAAGCTGCCAAATTGAAGTCGAACCACACCAAACCAGGTGGAAAATGAAGCTTCTGATAAATGGTGGTTGTGTGCTTCCCTTCCCCCACCTGGCACCGGAATAGTTGCTCGGCTAACGAATATGTAAATTACAAATCAAACGTGCCGAAGCGGATTACGGAATGCAGGCGAATAAAAATCGCATTTCATCAGCTCGCTGCTGGAAGTTTCTCTCATTAACACTTCCCCAGCCTCCTCCCAGCCTCCGACCTTGCTGAAATAAAAGAAGCTTTTCATCACTCTTTGCCACGTTCGTTCCGCCCGAAGCACCCCTGAATCGGAATCAAAATGAACAAAAGAAACTTTCGAAACAGCAGCACAACTACCATCCTCACTCCACTCCACTCGCAGGAAAATGTTTCAAATCCTTTCCATCGAAATGGAAAACTCATTCGGTGCGGGTAGGAGGTGGAGCAGAAACTCCATCCCAGCGAAATGATTCAATTCACTTGGCGCTTTGTCTGACGCCTCCATTCTTCCTTCCAGGCAGAACCTCCTTACGATTCCCCCACACAGCCTCGGGTAAGCAGGTGAAAATGTCTCTCTTATCTGTTCACACCTGGTTCCGGCGGGATTTAGTGTCTGTGCAGAAACGTTAACTGGGAATCGATTCGGTCAGAGGCCACCAGTTAAACATAGGAAAAATAGAATGTCGATGGCTAACAGGGACTGTTTTCTCGCAGAACATCCCCCACGCGGTGTTCGGTGGCAGTCGGTAGATTGGGTTGCATTTTTTCCTATCCAAATCCCAATTTACCCTAAACATAGTGTTATCCTTCGACTGTATTCTGCAAATGAACCTGCTGACTATATTTTGCACTCTCTCCTTGGGCACGAATTCTCACAGAAAGAAAAAAAAATCGACCAGTTTACGTGTAGCCGAGAGAAAGGGCATCGGGAAAATTAAATAAAATTTATTGTCCAATGAGAGTCCCCGCTGCCCTCTGCGCATCCCGGTACCCGTTTCCGTATTCGTCGAACGAAGAAATCGAAGCGATAAATTAAATTTAATTCCGTATTTTCTCTGTCTTTTCTTCTTCTTCTCCACTGCAACAGCTCCGCTGCACATGGCCGAGGCGGTACAGGGCATGACGGGGAAGCTGGAGTGCAACATCACGTCTCCGATCGCCGGCGACCGGGCGATCCTGGTCATTTGGTACAAGGGTGGACAGACGATACCGCTGTACACGTGAGTATTGTTGTATTATTGTAGCTTTTTTGGTGTTTTTTTTATTTTCCTTTCTACAGTTTCCGTTTTCCGGTTCATAGTGCAGCAAGTCGGTGTAAATTGTTCTGCTAAGTACCTGTAATTGGAGGTTGTCAGCTGGGGTGACACGATGACAATTGGTTCTGGTTGATTTATGGTCAGCTCGAATGCTTGCGGTACGGGCGATAGTATGCGTATTGCGGTACGTTGCGATTAGGCGCAATGGGGACACTTTCGTAAAAGGAATGAGTACAAACGTCATAATCAGTGATTTTAAATAAGATTTAACACTTCTAGGCGTCACTCTATCAACGTTTAATTTCACGCATTTTAATTTTACACATTTGGCATTCGTTAAAACGCACCCGAAAAAGTAAAAAAAAATCGAAACGTCAAGTTTATTCCTAATATCAGCTAACCCTCAAGCTTTTATTTTACAATGCATTATTTGATACGGCTCATTGCGTTAGCCTAACAGAGCTCTAAGTATTTTTAAAAAATATATTTACAATATGAAAACATAAAAAAATACTATTGAGTGTCCACCAGATCTCGTGCCCGTAAAATTGTATTGCGTGTGCAACCCATTTTAGGGTAAATTCAAATGTGGGCTGACTTGCCGCACCACGCAACGGGGGGTTTCTGGGTAAACTTTACACTCAACATTCTCTCCCTCGTGTCGCTAGAGCTTTTGCCTCGGCGTCACCTACACCTCCAACATCTAATACACTGAAACCTCCATTTACTAACCAAACCGGGGGTTCGTAAATTGAATTAGTTCGTAAAAAAAGTGTTCGTTATTTGGGATTTAGTTCGTAAAAAAAGTTTGCTTCACATTCTTATTAATATTCGTTGGTTGAGCAATATTCTCGATAACCCTCACAGTATGGTTATTTTTGGAACGGGCTTGACAAGTAGATGCTGAAAATGGACAATTGGAACCTTTTCGAAATCCAAGATGGCGACTTCCGGTTGAGCAATATTCTCGATAACCCTAACAATACGAGCATTTTTGGAACGGGATTGACAAGTAGATGCTGAAAATGGACAATTGGAACGGTTTTGTAATCCAAGATGGCGACTTCTGGTTGAGCAATATTCTCGATAACCCTAACAATATTAGAGGTGTGCGCCACGCAGCCGCCGCCGCGCCGCGCCGGCGGTTGCATGTAAAAATAGTACTTTACCTGAAATCGGCAGCGCGGCGCACACCTCTAAACAATATGGGTATTTTTGGCTTGGCAAGTAAATGATGAAAATTGACAATTGGAACCTTTTCGAAATCCAAGATGGCGACTTCCGGTTGAGCAATATTCTCGATAACCCTAACAATATGGGTATTTTAGGAATGGGCTTGCCAAGTGAATGCTGAAAATGGACAATTGGAAACTTTTCCAAGTTCAATATGACGATTGCCGGTTGAGCATTATTCTTGATAACGAACAATATGGGTTCTATTTCCGTCAGGCACTCGTCAACCCTATCCCGAAATACCCATATTGTTGAGGTTATAGAGAATTGGATTCCAAAATAGTTCAAGACATCGATTTCCGTCATACACTCTTCAACCCCATTCCGAAAATACCCATATTGTTGAGGTTATAGAAAATTTATCTAAACCGGAAGTCGCCATCTTGGATTCCAAAATGGCTCAAGACATCGATTTCGGTCATACACTCGTCAACCCCATTCCGAAAATACCAATATTGTTAAGGTTATAGAGAATTTATCTAAATCGGAAGTCGCCATCTTGGATTCCAAAATGGCCCAAGACATCGATTTCCGTCATGCACTCGTCAACTCCATTTTGAAAATACCCAACTTATATTAGTAGCAATTAACTAAGAATACATAAGTATATAACTTCATGCTGTAATGTACGAACTCAAACTTTTCAAAAAGAGTTCGTTATTTCGAATTTAGTTCGTAAAAAAAGAGTTCGTTATTTCGAATTTAGTTCGTAAAAAAAGTTACGTAAATCGAATATTACGTAAAAAAAGAGTTCGTAAATGGAGGTTTCAGTGTATAGCGAGTTTAGTCGCCAGACGTTGCAAAATTCCACTACTCGTTTGAACATCTGCACGACGAGCTGATCCGTCCTTTCCGGGGTATATCCGGACCACACGTCCCCTCAACCACCGATTCCCGACATTCTCGTCCACTGTCAGCACCAATTCACCTTCCTGGATTGATCTTACATCCTAGAACTACTTTGTTCGTCTGCTTATTGTAGGCAGATATTCAGTTATCCACCGACGCCAAAGATTGTCCAATGCGTGCTGGATTATATTCCAGCTCCTCCTAGTTGCAGCCCTCGCGTCGACGGGATTTTTTACCGGCTGCTGAACCCCATTGGAGCTTAGCAACAAAAAATGGTTCGGGGTGAGCCACTCGGTATCAGCAGATTCTACCGGCACGAATGTCAGGGGACGAGAATTAATCATATGTTCCGCCTCTGTCAACAACGTGACGAATAGAGTGACAGGAAAAAAATGACCCCTATCGGCCCACCCCTGAGTCGATTTCTAGTTTTACCAGGAGTACTTGCACCAAATTTGAAGCAAATCGGACAAGTCTAGCTACCGGACCAACGTGCCTGAAGTTTGTATGCGATTTTTCGACAATTTTCATGGATAAAACCCACTAACTCGCATTTTTGCCGCTAGGTGGCACTGTATGCATTGTATTACCACTGTCAGTGAAAATAAGAAAGATAATTTAATTGTCCACAACTTTGTCGAAGACAGCTAGTCAATCCGGCTTTGTTAAAAGAAGTTATTAAAATTTTAACGAAGTGATGTCTGAGTCAGTTTTCCATAGGGCCTAGCAGTGCAATGTTGTGTATCAGTACTCGATTCGCGCGAACTAATCATTTTTGTGATATAACCGTTAGATTTAGCTCAATTGTAGGTTCAGAAAAATTGTAATAAATAATAGGAGTCATGCTTTGGTTAGAAAATTTTGGTTCCACATTGTACCGCATAGAGGGCGCCAACACTAACTTTTCAACGGAGAGAGATAGAAGTTAGGTGTCTTCCACAAAGTTGTAGAACAGGCATTTTGCAATAATTCTCCCGAACATCTCGATATTCTATCTCCCTTCTATGAAAAGTTAGTGTTGGCTCCCTCTATGTGGTCACAGTTGGAACTAAAATTTTCTAATCAAAACATAACTCGTATTATGTTGTATAATTCTTCTGAACATACTATTGAGCTAAACCTAACGGTTATTTCACAAAAATGTATAGTTCGTGGGAATCGAGTACTGATACACAACATTGCACTGCTAGGCCCTATGGAAAACTGACTCAGACATCACTTCGTTAAAATTTTAATAACTTCTTTTAACAAAGCCGGATTGACTAGCTGTCTTCGACAAAGTTGTAGACAATTAAATTATCTTTCTTATTTTCACTTACAGTGATAATACAATGCATACAGTGCCACCTAGCGGCAAAAATGCAAGTTAGTGGGTTTTCTCCATGTAAATTGTCGAAAAATCTCGTACAAACTTCAGCCACGTTGGTCCGGTAGCTAGACTTGTCCGATTTGCTTCAAATTTGGTGCAAGAACTCCTGGCGGGACTAGGAATCGAATGAACATTTTCAAACGTTTTCAAAAATTCATTATTTTTCTGGGCAGTTTAGTGACGAATGACTCTTCGTCTAATCTACGCTCCGTCGGAAGGGCTCCCAGTGCGACTTTCACCGACCGTACCATTCTTTCCCAACAACCTCCCATGTGCGGTGCCGCAGGTGGATTGAATCGCCACTGCGTATTTGCGTCGGTGAAAGTACTCGCTAAATCCTTGTTGACCCTTTCCAACTCTATCTTCAGCTCCCTACTCGCACCGACAAAATTGGTACCATTGTCGGAGAAAATTGCCTGTGGAGCACCTCGACGGGCGATGAAGCGACGAATGGCCTTTTTGCAAGAGTCTGTAGACAAGCTCGCTGCGACTTCCAAATGAATGGCTCTGATCGTTAAACAGGTGAAAGGGCCACCCACCTTTTAACTACACTCCGTCCGATTTGTATTTGATATGGACCGAAGTAGTCGATTCCCACAAACGTAAACGGTCGCAAGTATGGCGTCAATCTAACGCGAGGTAATGGACCCATCTTGGGTACAGTAGGAACAGCTCTATGTAATCGACACCATGTACAAGTTTTTCTAGCAAGACGTACTTGAACTCTCAACCTTGGCACGTAGAATCGCTGCTTAACTTCATTCACGATAGTTTCGTTGTTTGCGTGACGGTAAACACGGTGGTACCAATCAAGAAGAAGTCTGGTCATCCGATGTTCCTTCGGCAGAGTAACAGGATATTTAGCATCATAGGTTAGGCCTTCTGCTTTTTCCGACCGTCCATCCATTCGGAGAATCCCGAACTCGTCCATCGCTGGCGTGGTTGTTGCGATCTTGCTGCTTTTCTCCAATGGCTTCCGATCCTCGTTTCTCACTCGTAGATTCCGCTTCAACGTAGCAACTTCGTCCGGAAACTCGTCCGATTGCGCCAACCACCATAAACTACGCTCTGCTTTCTGCAACTCTTCTTTCGACAAACTAGCAGTTTCCAACGGTTCCTTGGAGTTCGCTCGTCGACAATTGTCCACAAACCGATGGACATACGCAATCGGTTTCAAAATTAAATACGCAAATAAATAGGCTGGTCGTAGTTCGCTGGCCTCCCCGATGTCAACAGGGTCCTTTGGCCATTCATGATTTTCGTCGTGTATATATTCAGGTGCCTTATACCACCGACTAGCGGGTTCAAAGGACGGGCCTCGTCCCCACTTCGTAGCCTCGTCAGCGACATTGAGTCGTGTTGGAACCCACCTCCATTCATCGACCTTCGACAGACTGAGTATCTCGTTAACCCTAAATGCCACGTATGAACGATATCGTCGTAGATCGGATTTAATCCAGGAGCGGACGGTGGTAGAATCGGACCAGAAATATGTTCGCTTTATCTTATACGAATGTCCTTCCTCGATGCTTTTCCTCAGTCGTGCTCCTAGAACGGCTGCAAGTAGTTCTAAACGCAGGATAGATAACGGTTCAAGGGGTGCGAACTTGGTCTTTGAAGAGACTAGAGCGCAGCGCACACGTCCTCGATCCAGCATTCTGAAATAGGCTACAGCTGCAAAGGCTTGCTCACTGGCATCAACGAATATGTGTAGCTTCAACGAATCCAAACTATTTATATCGTAGCGGGGAAAATAGCATCGAGGAATCTTTATATTCTCCATGCTCCGTAAAACTGTGAGCCACTGTTCCCATCGCCAGAATACCTCATCTGGGATAGTTTCGTCCCATCCGACATTTGTTTGCCATACATCCTGCACAATAACCTTTCCATGTATCACAAACGCCGCAACGAGACCCAAAGGATCGTAGATGCTCATGACAACTCGCAGTAACTCTCTTTTCGTGGGAATAACTTCGCCTTGAACTAACCGTCTGACATCGTCCCGGAGGTTCAACGTGAATGAGAAAACGTCCTCATTTGGCAACCAAACTAACCCTAGCAGTCGTTCGGAAGCTGCCTCTTTATCAGCAACAAAACATTTTACTGCCGTTGGGTTGACTTCCCCGATACGTTTCAGCACAACTTCGTGGTTGGAAAACCAGTTCCGTATCTGAAACCCGGCCTTCGCGTGAACTTCACTAACCTCTAGCGCTAATCCGAATGCTTTCTCTATAGTATCTAAGCTCTCGAGGTAATCATCTACGTAGTGCTTTTTCTTTATAGCATCTGCAGCCTTAGGATACTCTTTCTCGTTCTCCGTGGCGTTGAAATTTTTCACATACTGCGACTGTACCGGCGAGCACGTCGCCCCAAATATCGCGACGTCCGTTACCATCGTCTCCATCGGCATGTCAGGAGTGTTCCCCCAGAGAAAAAGCTGCGCACTGCGTTCTTTCTCCCGTATCAAAATTTGGTGGAACATTTCCTTTATATCTCCGCATATCGCAACCTCTCGTTCGCAGTAGCGATACAATACGGACAACAGGGGTGTCCGGTCCTTTCAACAGCATCGTGTTTAATGATACGCCTTTGGCTTTTACCGTGGCATCCCAAATCAACTTCACTTTTCCAGGCTTTTTTGGATTCAACACTATTCCGAGTGGCAAGTACCAAGTTCGGTTGGTTCATCACTGGTTGTCTTATGCGCATATCCCTTCTGTTGAAAATCTACTATTTGTTGACGAACATTTTCATACAACTCAGGGTTCTTCGATAGACGTTTCTCTAGACACCGCAAACGTTTCTCCGCCATCGGACGACTGTCAGGGAACTCGACATGATCGTGTTTCCATAAAAGACCCGTTTCGAACCTCCCACTTGCTGTACGCACCGTGGTCTGCTCTAATATTTTCCGTGCTCTTTGTTCCTCGATACCTTCAACAGAAGCAGCTACCGTCACACCCATACTTTCCACCGAAAAGAACTCACGGACATAATCATGGAGCTGGTCGTCTGATCGAGCGCAAATATGCATTTGGCGATGCTGAAATGACTCCGTGTCCTCTCGTAAATTTCCGTAAACCGCCCAGCCAATACGGGTTTTCGTTGCAATTGGTTCTAACGGACGGCCTTCTCGCAGCTTTAGAGTAGCCAACAGATGTGTATTGTTCAATCTGATGAGCATTCGTGGAACGGCTGACTTGAAGCTGCTAACTGGGAGATCTCGTAGGTGGTCGTACTGTCTCTCCATCTCGCCGAACTCTAGAGTTTGTTCAGGAAGCCCAAGATTGTCCACAATATGCACTTCGGCGACGTTGAACGGATTTTCACTCGCAGCTCCGGATATCTCCAAACTCACTCGTCGGGCTCCAGACATTTTTTGTTGATACCACCCGTCCACTGGATATACAGAGGCTCCGTCTTCCCCTTTAGACCCAAAGAATCCGCAATCGACTGTTCCAGCAACGTCACCGATGATCCATCATCTAGGAAAGCGTATGTGTGACCGTTTCCTTTCCTACCGAACAGCGTTACAGGTAGAACTCGAAAAAGCGTAGATGATGTCATTTGACGATGAATTGTCACCGTGGCATTCGCGTTCGATCTACTCATCTCGGAGTCAGCTGGAGATTGTTCGTAGTGGAGAAGACGGTGATGGCGCTTCTGGCACCCATTGACTCCGCAAACTTCTCCCTTGCACCGCCAGCGAATGTGAGGTGTGAGGCATCGTCGGCAGAGCTTGCGAGCTTTTACGATCTTCCACCTCTCATCGACGCAGAGCTTGCTGAATGTTGCGCAGTTACTAGCTAGGTGGCTTTAACCACCGCAAGCTGGACAGGACTCCGTCCTCCTCGTAGTAGCGGGAGCTGGAGTAGTACAAACTGATGGTGGATTCTCATTATCCCGATTATCATTTTCGATATCCTCATGCTGAATTCGCTCCGATGAGTGTGCATTTAGGTAAGCTTTCTTCTTTACTTTGTGCTCATCTCGCAAGGGCTTCGTTGTAGTTCTGCTCATAAGTGTCACACTGCTAGCAGCCGACGCAACTTTTGCCATACAGTCGTTGAAAATATTCAGATCTACTATCGGAATTTGCTGCTGATACAATGCCCAGTTGAACTTCACAGCTGGCTGCAGTTTTTCGATCAGCTCCTGCAGCAACACTGGGTTCGCCAGATGATTGTCTAATCCAACCGCCTTCAAATGTCCGCACAAGTTCTGCACCACCAATCCAAAACTCACCAGCATGTCCAGTCGATCGGCTTTTGGGGCAGGAGTTTTGCGCTATCTGTTCCGGACGTCCATACAGCATTTGGAGGGTGGATATGACTTAAGAGACTGTTGACGAGTGAAGCAGGAAGCTGCTCACTGCTTCTTTCGCACTTCCCTTGAGGCAGCGCTTAAGACTCAATAAGTTCTCCGAATCAGAATATCCGCATGCATGTGTTGAATGTTGGTAACTACTGATGAAGAGTGGCCAATCAACTGGATCTTCTGTGAACACTGGTAATTCTTTTGAAACTACATGCCTGGCAGCTAGTTGCTGCGTTGTTGGTCCTATTGAAACTAGTTGCAATTGACTCTTTGTATAGGGGTTCGCTGTGGGTGGATACTGTGTTTGAACCGGTTTGAAAGACTTGAGAGGCAGGGGCTAGAGAGGGTGTTGATAACGTTATGTCGGTACGACCACCCACTGGACTTGAAACTATAGTGGTCTCATTCACTCGATTATTAGAATACGAGGGGCGATAATCTACTACAGGTGTATGGGATGCTTGATAAGTTCCGGCACTTACCGAAGCTGCCACGTCGCTATAGATATCACCAGATATCTTCATGTGGTTGCCGTGAAGAGGTCGAAGATTTTCTCTCTGAGATTTCTGTTCTTTGGAGCAGACCGACTCTTTACTTCTCATCGCTTCGGTCACCAAATGCGATTGACTTTGGAACACTAGCGCATCTCGTGTTTCTTTCGCCTGCTCTCGTTGACGTAACACCTCCATCTGGTACATAAAATCCTGTTCCGACTTACGTAAACCTTGCAACTCGCTGTCCCAACTTGCTATTTGTTGCCGTCGTTGTAGTTTCGCTGCCGCATGATCTTGCTTCAAAATCTGCAGTTGTTGCTTGAATTCGGCTTCCTTGCGTTGCTGTTCGTGCAAACCCTGGGCCCGTTGCATCTCCAGTTGCTTCACCTGTTCCACCAATGCAAGATCCCGCTTTCTCCTCCCTTCGTTCTCTTTATTATGTTGCAGTTCCTGCAAACGCAATGCACCAGGCTCTTGCCGCCAGTGATCGTATGTTGGAATACTTTTGGCCAGTTTAGGAACCGTACCTACATTCGACCGGTCCAGCGCGTGCATCCGCAAGCAACGTTAGAAGCGGCTGGACGCTTACCGACGGAAGTATCGGCGAGATCAGATCGTGGTACGACTTGTCCTCAATACCAACGATGCCATCTGAATCATCCTCCAGATTTTCACCAATTGTAATACTTCCCGTTGTACGTATAAGGGAGTTCAAGTTACTAACGGTAGCTATGTCACCTGACAGCAGAGAATGCACACCCATCTTGCCTACTGATGCACTCTCTGCCAACGGAATTGACGTGAATTTCACGTTGCGTGTATCGACCGGAGTTACCATAGTCAGTAGAGTAGGATCAGCAAACTCGGTTATTTTTCTCTGACTCTCGACCCAAACCCCTACCCTACTGGTGCTCGTTCGGTTTGTACGATAGATACCTTCGCTATGTTCATCGTTGCCATCCTGTTGACTGCGCAGATCGTATTTTCTGGCAATGTACAGCTTCATCCGCTCCAATTTCTCCAATATTGCCTTTTCCAACAACGCTTGCTCCTGCGCAAGCTTTCTTCTCGTCCATTAGGCGTCGTTCTTCCTCGAGACGCTCTAACTCCCGGTCGATTCGTGCTTTTCACGCGCTTGATGAGGTTATCCGACTTGTGTCTGAGCGGATTGCCGGAACGGAGATTCGGGGTACGCATAACACACATGAAAAGGCAACCTTATTAACACTTGTTGTGCTTTTTTTTACCACATGAGGAATGATACCAATGCTCACATTCCTGATATTGGACCCTATACCATTCGGCAGTGTTCGGCCGATCACAGTACACACAGTGCTCACCTTCAACATCGTCGACCATAGACGGTACAAAAGATGGATCAAACCTTCCTTCACCTCTTTCATTGATGTCCACCTTTTCGAGGTTAGTTTTCGCGGCTTTAGCCATAGACCTTGTCTGTCGTACGTTGGACATAATTACCGTAAATTCTTCGAGTTTTCTGTTGGCGGTAATTGTTCGGAGTTTGTTTAGCAGTACAACTCGCTAGTTGCGGTATTATCTGCTCGAAGCTGAAACACAAATTTTTATTCCATGTCCAGTTGCTCTTCCTATCTTAATACTACTTACAATTTAGTATCCGAAATACCACGGACCGCTAACAGAAACTTTTCCTTCGCCTCTATTAATCCAATCTGTCCGATCTATACTCTACTCCACGTTCTTCTCTGCTTCACTTCCGATAATTCTACAAATTATATATTTTTTATCTTTACACCTTCAATCTTTTCTTCATTCGCCGTATATTTTCTATTTCATTACTCTGACACTTCACTTTGTTTTGATCATTTCCTCGTCTACACTCTCTCTCTCTCACCATAACCCATTTTAGGGTAAATTCAAATGTGGGCTGATTTGCCGCACCACGCAACGGGGTAAACTTTACACTCAACATTCGCTGTATACAACATTGCTTTAATTGTTTGAATTTCATTCTCAATCTTTGAAAAATTCATTGCTATCTAGTCGGTTTGTTCTCATTGGAAATCTCTCTGGTTCCTTCACTGCATCCGAAGAAGATGAGACAGAGGTTCGGTGTGCTCCTGGATTGCTTCGGATTGATCCAAATAAGTCAACTGCGTTGAGAAATGCTATCAGTATCTCTTCTTCTAGGGTCGTTGGGCTGGGTGTCCCGGATGGAAGTGGGTAGATCATGCTTTCGACGGAGTTCCTTCATTTCTCGGCAGTTAACTTGTTTTGTGTTATTCGCTTCGCATCACTTGTTTGTCACTTTGAGCTCGTTTCAACGCTTTTTTTATATCATATCTGAGCTTCTACCTGCCGATTTGTAGTTTTGTTTTCACTGTCAATTTAGTAAAGTTTCACAGTTTTACCTGGTTGTTTTTGTATTGTGAAAAAACAGCGAAGTAAGCAATTAGTCAAACTTGTGCTACTCAACCACCAAATGCCCCCGTAACTGCAGCGCCTAGATCTGATTGTAGGCATTGTCAGATCTGCAAAAATATGCTACATATGCAGTGCGGAAAACATCTAAACAAGTCGCTCTTGAGAATTTTCTCGGAAAACCCAAATTTATTTTGGATGCGTAACAAGTGTACCAAGCTGATGAAATTCACTCGTTTTCGCGACACAGTTACTTCTCTTGGGTATGCAATTACGACTATTGCTGAGAAAACGGATGACGTCAGTGCTGAACCGAAGATCGAGTCATCCAACAACAAGCAGCAATCATCATGCCTCACTAAAAAGGTCTCTGTTTCTACTCCAGTCCGACCAAATGCCGGTACTAGTCGACCACCCTAGAAACGTTGTTGCAAGGATGGCCCTTATCCGAGCTATGCTCTAGTTGTTGGTAGAAAGCAAATAGTTAATAGCAATATTATGTCGGTTTCATCTCCAACGTCGTTGCTTTGGATATATCTACCCCGCTTTCATCCCAGTGTTAGCAAGGAGACGGTCGAAAAAATGACTAAAGAAACACTAAACTGAAACGAGGATATAAAAGTTATCCCGTTGCTGAAAAGAGGAATTGACGTCGGTAGTTTGAACTTTATATCCTTCAAAGTTGGAATTCTTAATCAAAGTTCAGCTCTTAATCCAGATACATGGCCGCAAGTAGGAGGATAGCCATACCCAGAACATATGGTTCCCCGCCGGCTGAATTCCATCCACCTTCAGAAGAAGCAACGCAATCCACTGAATCAACCCGGCCTTTCTACGATCCTGTCGAAGACTCCGCAATGATTATCTATGCTGCTACATCAAGCTACACCGCCATTGTGAAGGAGTGTCGATGTCGAGAGCATACTGGGATGCAACGCAATTCGTACCATGGAAGCTCAGGCTCCTGCCGCCACAGTCGAGCCTGTGTGCGTTAATGGAGACGGGGTTTTCCTAGCCATCATTCCCCGTAAGTATTTTTATTTCAATTGCAACCATACAACGACTGATGCGTCTCACGCCTCTATTGCATCATCTAGCTCTCGCCTCAAGCTACCTCCGCCGCTACACAATGTAGTTGATATGAGATGCCTCGAATCCCCCACCGCAGTCGAAACAGTGATCGTCTGTCGTTCCGATTCCGTTCGTGGTAGTGATTTAAGAACCTCCCAACCTGCTCCAAAAAACAACATTGCTGCGCTCTCTCCTACTACTCAACAAACAATTTAGCTGAATAATGGCTTAAACAATTCTTGTTCAGCCTATTCTCTCGGATCAAAGGCTTGCTCAGCTGTCGTTGCTCGTTGGCTAGTACTGTCGGTACGATTCCAGCCGAACCTGTTCCAATCTCCAACGGTATCGAGGTTTACTACCAGAACGTTGGTGGCACAAATTCATCAGCGAACAGTTTTTTGCTGGCTACAACAGACTGCTGTTGTAACGTCATCGCCTTGACCGGGACTTGGGTTGACAACCGTACTCTATCTCGCCAGGTTTTTAGTTCGGCATTGGATGTCGATCGCTGTGACCGCAACGTCTTCAACAGCCATAAGATGTCGGGTGGTGGTGTGCTTATCGCTGTTCACCGTGGCATAAAAACCCGAAATTTTCCAATTGTTCTCCGAGAAATGTTCAAGCGTTTTTCCGACGAGAGCCTTCCATCACAACAAGTCGCTACCGCCACCAATCTCACTTCTTCTTTAAGATGAACCATCAACTGAATTTACGTCGATAATGCTGCTATTCTTGCAGCAAATTCCAAGTTGAAAGCGCCTAGTTCCCCGGATCCGGAAGGCGCTTTCTCGATGTTTGTTGAAAAGCGCATCAGCGGGCTTCTTAAACCACTTCGGCGAGTCTTCGTGCCATCTCTCACTACTGGAACAGTCCCTTCCTGCTGAAAAGCAGCGCACATGTTTTCTGTTCATAAAACGGGGAACAAATCGAACATTGATAATTATCGGAGAATCTCGTGTTTAAGTGTCATATTAAAACTATTCGAGCTGGTTGTTTAAGACCCTATTTTCTTTCACTGCAAACACTACATTGCACGACCAACACGGTTTTATGCTTAAACAATCTGCAACGACCAATCTGCTCTCGTTCAAAATATAGGTACTCGATGGATTCGTTGGCGGATTGCAAACCGATGTTATTTACATGGATCGATCTGCGGCCTTCGCCAAAATCAACCATGATATCGCAATAGCGAAGCTGGATAAACTTATCACTCGTTCCTATCTCGATGGAAGGCAACTCCGAATCAGCATTAAGAACTGTCTATCTGCACCATTCCGGTATCCCACAAGGGAGCCATCTCGGTCCAGTAATATTCGTCCTTTACTTTAATGATGTTCGTATCAAATTACAAGGACCCCTTTCTTTCGTCGACGACATGATTTTTTTTTCGAAAAATACGGAATAATATCGTTGCCGAGTTTCTTCAGAGTGAACTGGAGAGCTTTGATACGTGGAGTGATATAAATAGAAAGATTTTAAACCCGAGCAAATGCTCAATCGTTGCGTTCACGCGGAAACGCCATCCGATTCAGTTCAACCACCATTTCTTCACCTCGAGCATTCCAAGACACTTCTCGGTCAAGGATCTCGGAGTGGAATCGACACTTACGTTCAAACCACATACTTCATACATAGTGGATAAGGCATCAAGACAGCTTGGGTTCATCTTCCGAATAGCGAAAAACTTTAGAGACGTATACTGTTTAAAATCACTCTATTGCGCACTGGTTCGCTCGATACTAGAATATTGTTCTGTTGTTTGGAATCCGTACTACCAGAAAGGCATTGACAGAATCAAGGCTGTCCAAAGTCGCTTCATATGCTTTGCACTCCGACATCTTACTTGGCTAAACAAATTTCAGCTGCCAAGCTACGAAAACCGTTGTCAGTTAATGCAGCTTGACACTCTAGGCAGGGACTGGAGCGACTGCTCTCGAGCCCTGTTCGTGTCGGACCTGCTATCTGCCAGAGTGGATAGCTCTACAATCCTCGGACGTCTGGATCTTCAAGCCTGCGTTCGAACTCTACGCAATAACTCTCTTCTGCGATTACCGTTCAGGAGAACCAACGATGGTCGCCAGAGTGCTGTAATCGGACTTCGGCATATTTTGACAGTTTGGCGACGGCTTTTGACTTCAACCAGACGAGGAATCTGATAAAGGCTAAAATATTTTCTATCCTAAAATATAATTAGTTTAAGCAACCACCATTGAAATCAAGGGACTTGTTGGTGAAGATAGAATAAAAAAAACTAATAACCCCACTACCTCGCATTTTCACCGCGAAGTGGTACTGTATGTATCATATTATTGCTTTAAGCAAAAATAAGAAAGATAATTTAATTGTTTACAACTTTGCCGAAGATTGCTAGTCAATCGGACTTTGTTAAAAGAAATGATTAAATTTTTAGCGAAGTAATGTCTGAGTCAGTTTTGCATGGGGCCTACCTGTGCATGGTTGTGTATCACTGCTCGATTCACACGAACTAAACATTTTTGTGAAATAATTAGGTTGGGTTAAGCTCAATAACATGTTCAGAAGGATTATAGTAAATAATACGAGTCATGTTTTGGTGAAAACATTTTAGTTCCACATGTTACCGAATAGATGGCGCCAACGCCACTGCGAGCTAGTGGGGTTTTTCCGTATAAATTGTCTAACTATCCCATACAAACTTCAGATACGTTGGTCCGGTAGCTAGACTTTTCCAATTTGTTTCAAATTTGGTGTAAGTACTCCTGGTTGGACTAGTAATCGGCTCAGGGGTAGGCCGATTGAGTTTTCAAAAATTCATTATATTTCTGGGCAGTCTAATTTTTCCTGAGTGGGTAGTAAGATTCGAAGTGATTTCTCCTCGTACTGACGAAAGTTCAGATATGGCGTGTGTAAGTGAAAATGAAAATTCTCTGGTAATATCTGGTGGCTATTTGGAAACACTTTTTGTTAACAGGGCTGTTTGCCGTCGCAGTGAAAATGTGTTTGTTGAATACTACACCCAAAATCCAACGGGCATGTTTCTATTACTTTTGGGTAAGATTCTATTGCCTTTTTGTTAACAGATCACGCAATTGCGCATTGCGGTATTAAATTCATATTACCGCAAAGGTAGTAAACGGTGGAATGACGATGTAGGATAATTCGGTCGATTTCTACAATAGTATTAGTATCGAGTCAAATCAGCCGGAGTTCTGGCGGATTTCTACCAAAATTCAGGCCGGAATCTGCATCAATTTTGGCAAAAATAGGCGGGATTACGGTTTTTTTTATAAGGTAACTTGGATAGTGAAAGAAAAATTTTAGGCAGTTTTTGGATCCGGCCTAGTTCCCGGATCCGACACAGCTCCCGATCTGGACCAGTTCCCAAATTTGAAAAAAAAAATTCAATTTAACCACGACCGAAATACCTTCGATACAAATTATATCTAATACAAAGCTCCGGACCAAAGATAAGCCATTTAACGTAATCGATAAATCGCGTGATCAAGCTAAACAACACTCGACCGTGTACAAAAACGTATTTTGTGTGCGTACCCGCCTGGGAAGTAGAGATTGATGGTGTAGTCTCCGAGAAGGGCCTTGATTGCGGGGGGTGGCTCCTTCCAGATCCCTGTGCTTCAGTCAGTGTAAATTCTGGTATGCAAGCAATTGTGTTCAGTAAAAATCGAGGAGTATTAGAAAACTTATTTTCCATCAGTCTCATTTCGAGCCTTTCGCCGGATTTGTTCTTCCAAAATTTGTTCTTTTGAACAGGGCTCGTCTACTTGTTCACCTTTTTGTAACCCGGGGCATGAACTGAGGAACCCATTGTAGAAATAAGGCACGGTGTGGAAAATGCGGAGAGGATCAAGACATTGGCTCCTGGTCTTGTAAAGTCCACATGTAACATCTAAAACTTCAAGTGTCTGTATTTCAGTCATATTATTTTTCTAGGTTTACTAGATATTCCTCAATTTTAGCATTATTCGCCATGGCCGAAAACAATATTGAGGAGCGTTTTGGGAATCAAAACGTGCTACTATTTCAATCGGATTAGCCTTTGCTCGGTACCAGGTGTTGAAATTGTCGCTTGTTAAATCCAACTCCTTGGCAAAGATTTATTGATACTCTTTCCATATATATCCCGCCTCAACTGGTTCGAGAAGATTTCAACTCCCACGCATGTCATGGGGTTGTCTTCATGCTGATAACCGATCTATCTTACTGCATGATATTCGCGACAATTTCAGTATGACCATCATGAATACATGGAAATGACACGAATGCCTACCAGCGCGGCCAAGTGCGTTAGATTTATCGTTGTACTCTAGCTCATTAGTGTGCCCATTGAATGAAAGAGCTACGCATCCACTATATCCGAAACAATCGAATCAAAATGAAAAATACCTCCGGTGGCAGTGTGCAACGTTTTGACTGGCAAACAATCGTGGACGGTTTCCCACTCCATTGTGGGCAGAGAGTGCTCAGAATTGTATGCGAAAAGGTCCTATGACAACTTTTTGAACGTTAGATCGTTCAAATTTTTCCAGATATACGCGACGTTAGAAACGCAAATAAAAAACTTGATGCAAACTGAAAAATGCGGGCATTGGCATCGGTTCGTCAACGGATTTTCGAGAGAAACAATATTTCGTCTAGCAGCTGGGCCCTACGTCGTGTACTCGATTCGACCTTTAATCGGAATACACGGAACTAAAAATTCTTTATCGGCGACGACAACATTACACGTAAATTCACATTCAGCTGATAGGCGTTATGCGATGAAATTATAATAATGTATATAAACGTCACGTATGCAGCTGCATCCCATATTATCTCGGAGTATCAACACGGGTTTGTCAAGAAACGATCAACAGCTTCTACCCTGATAGCTTACACATCGAAGTTGTTTCCCGACGTCGATAGGCGTCATCAGGCGGACGCAATTTACATCGATTTTTCAAAAGCTTTCGACAAAGTACCGCACAACATCGCAATCCTGAAATTAAAGCGTTTGGGATTTCCCACTTGGCTGACCAACTGGTTGCAGTCGTATCTTTCCGATCGCTCGGCATTCGTGAGTATAAAGAACTTGCGCTCATGCACATTCAGAAGAACCACAGGTGTCCCGCAAGGCAGTCATCTGGGCCCGCTTATTTTTATTTGGTTTATTAATGATATCTGTAGTCAGATCATGTCTGGGAAATTGCTATACGCGGACGATCTCAGAATCTTCCGAACTATCGCTTCTGCACTTGACGCCGTAGTGCTTCAAGAAGATATCTGTACTATTCAAGAATGGTGCACTCTTAACGGAATGCAAGTCAACGTTAATAAATGTAAAGTAATTAGTTTCGGACGCTTGCTTACTCCAGAACGTTATGAATTCTGACAAAAAGGAAGAACAATTGAAAGCGTCGACTCGATCCGTGACTTGGGAGCGCTCTTCGATAGGAAGTTGAGCTTTTCGGACCATATCACCTCGACAACTGCTAAGGTTTTCGGAATGCTGGGCTTCTTAAAGCGGAACACGGTGGACTTCGATGATTTATACACACTAAAATCACTTTACTGTGCCCTGATCAGAAGTGTTCTGGAGTATGCTGTGCAAGTTTCGACACCATACCATGCCGTTCAAATTGACCGACTAGAACGTATACAACGATGTTTTGTGCGATTCGCCCTCAGGAAACTTCCATGGAATGATCCAGTTGTGTTGCCTCCTTATGCCGATAGATGTACGTTACTCGGTCTGCAGACTCAGGCGACTCGCCGTATCTTGCTGCAAAGAGTTTTTGTTTTCGACTTGCTGTCAGGTAATATCGACAGTCCCGATCTTCTCTCGGGCGTTAATTTGTATGCGCCTCCTCATGTTCTTCGTAACCCCACTCTATTGTGGATCCCTAGACACCGTACTTCATATGGACAAAATAATCCACTGGAAAGATGTTGCCGCAGATTTAACGAAAAAAAGGCTTTAACGAAGAAATCGTTCCGGATTGCCTGATACAAATATTAGTTTGAGTTCATTCGCATTGATCTATTACGGGTAATAAGAAAAGTGACACTTAGATTAGAATGGTAATGGGAAGGGGGACACTTGGGTATTTGAAGGTAATATTTGTGAAACATCGTGCAGTTTTAACGATTTTTTCGGTTAGATTTAGAGTTAGAGAACGCTCGAAAATTGCATCAACCAATCTTGTATAAAAAGGATGGATGAACGTCGTGACTTCCTTCGGGTGGCATCTCGGATCATGTCCAATCATTATACGTTGAATGCGCATCTCCGGCGTATTGGGGTCGTAAAGAGCGTGCGGTGCCGGCTATCGCGACAATTTACATCGATTTTTCAAAAGCTTTCGACAAAGTACCGCACAACATCGCAATCCTGAAATTAAAGCGTTTGGGATTTCCCACTTGGCTGACCAACTGGTTGCAGTCGTATCTTTCCGATCGCTCGGCATTCGTGAGTATAAAGAACACGCGCTCATGCACATTCAGAAGAACCACAGGTGTCCCGCAAGACAGTTGTCTGGTCGTGCGCCTAGTGTTCTAAACACCAAAAAACTAAATTTTACCGTTGAGGTATTTCGAAATTTACCACAATCTAACAAACCGTAATTGACGAAATGACGAAATATAACAGTGTTTTGTTTAATTTTACATGAAAGATATACTTTCCAAGCGCAGGGCCATAAAATTATACATTTTAAACAAACGCCATATGTGGAGTAAAATTACGTGACTCGAAAAATTCAACATGTCGTTAAATTAAAATCAAATGTAAAACTATTTCATTTTTGATGCTCGTATAGTCATGGTCAAGAGATGTAAATTTACACGATTTTTTCTAGTTGTATAGTGCCAGATCTGCGTTAAACGAATCCCTTCGGCCTGGTTCGAGATATGCTGGCTATCCTCCAAATTTATTTATATCTACTCTTTTGGTTGACTTACTAACAGGTACCTGCAAATGTGATCCCAGGAGTTCCAAGCGGATCCAAGGAGCCCTAGTAACAATTGTGGTTTTATGATAGTTTTATAGCCACTGATAAAACTTAGATTGCACTTGTAGCGTGCTATAAAACTTCGATTGTTACTTGGGAGGCCAGTTGGCGATCCGGTTAATGATGTCCTGATAGTGATCTTCCATTTGCCACAAAGCTACAAGTTTAACTTGATTTTTTCCTTGTCATTTTTCTCTGATTGTTCTCTAATACGGTCTCTGCTACTGATGTTCTTTTGCCTTCCTTATACAAAGTCTACTGATTGTTTAGTGATTGTTTCTCCTTACTTCAATTTTTAATCAAATGAATACTCATATTAAAAATTACAAATCGTTTATATTGTCCTTAAAAATATTTCTAACTGCATCCCATAGTCTGAATAAAATTGTATATTATGTAGATATAGATGTAGATGTGTCAAAATGTATTTCCATGAGTATAAATATAATAAATAATTCCAAATTTCAAACAAATCATTCTCTTTTTATTTATTTATTAACAGATTAAGGCCGAAGTGGCCTGTGCCGTATACAAAAGATTCCTCCATTCCACTCGGTCCATGGCCGCGCGTCGCCAGCCACGCAGTCTGCGAAGGGTCCGCAAATCGTCTTCCACCTGGTCGATCCATCGTGCTCGCTGCGCGCCACGTCTTCTTGTACCGGTCGGATTGCAATTGAGAACCGTTTTCACCGGACTATTGTCCGACATTCTGGCTACGTGCTCGGCCCACCGTAGTCGTCCGATTTTCGCGGTATGACAGATGGGCGGGTCCCCCAACAGCTGATGCAACTCATGGTTCATTCGCCATCTCCATGTGCCGTCTTCCATCTGCACTCCACCGTAGATGGTACACAGCACTTTCCGTTCGAAGACACCAAGTGCGCGTTGGTCCTCCACGAGCATGGTCCAGGTCTCGTGCCCGTAGAGAACTACCGGTCTAATCAGCGTCTTGTAGATGGTTAACTTCGTACGACGGCGAACTCTGTTCGACCGAAGTGTCTTGCGGAGGCCAAAGTAAGCACGATTTCCTGCCACGATGCGTCTACGAATCTCTCTGTTGGTATCATTGTCGGCGGTCACCAGTGAGCCCAAGTACACGAACTCTTCAACCACCTCGATTTCGTCGCCACCGATGCAAACTCGAAGCGGGCGGTTCTCATTTTCTTCTCGTGAACCTCTTCCTATCATGTACTTTGTCTTCGACTTGTTGATGGCAAGTCCGACGCGCTTGGCTTCTCTTTTCAGTCTGATGTAGGCTTCCTCCATCTTCTCAAAGTTTCGTGCAATAATATCAACGTCATCGGCGAAGCCAAGTAGCTGAACGGACTTTGTGAAAATCGTTCCACTCGTGTCGATCCCTGCTCTTCTTATTACACCTTCCAGCGCGATGTTGAATAACAGACACGAGAGACCATCACCTTGCCGTAACCCTCTGCGTGATTCGAAGGGACTCGAGAGCGTCCCTGAGACACGTACTACGCACATCACCCGATCCATCGTCGCCTTCACCAATCGCGTCAGTTTGTCCGGGAATCCGTACTCGTACATAATCTGCCACAGCTGATCTCGATCGATAGTGTCGTATGCGGCTTTGAAGTCGATGAACAAATGATGTGTGGGCACATTGTACTCGCGGCATTTCTGCAGTACTTGACGAAGAGCGAACACCTGGTCCGTGGTAGAACGTTCGCTCATGAAACCCGCCTGGTACTGCCCCACGAACTCTCTTGCAATTGGTGATAGTCGACGGCATAGTATTTGGGAGAGTACCTTGTAGGCGGCGTTCAGCAGGGTGATTGCTCGGTAATTACAGCAATCCAGCTTGTCGCCCTTTTTGTAGATAGGACACACGACTCCTTCCATCCACTTCTCCGGTAAAATCTCCTCCTCCCAAATCTTGGTAATCACTCAGTGCAGCGCTTTAGCCAGTGGCTCGCCACCGTGTTTTAGTAGCTCGCTTGGTATTTGGTCAACCCCAGCGGCTTTATTATTTTTGAGCCGGCTGATCTCCTCCTGGATTTCTTGGAGATCCGGAGCCGGTAGTGTAATGTCTTCCGCGCGTGCTCCCAGGTGCGTTACCGTGCCATCCTCGTCGTCTGCTGCATCGCCGTTCAGGTGTTCTTCGTAGTGCTGCCGCCACCTCTGGATCACCTCACACTGGTCCGTGAGAAGATTCCCGTTTGTATCTCTGCACATGTCGGCCTGTGGTACGCGGCCCCTGCGCGAGCGGTTCAACTTCTCGTAGAATGTAGTGGCTGCGGTGCTACCTATGGCGGATCGGATATCTCTCCAATTTTCACGTCTCGCAGAGGGCAACCGTCGTATGTCTGCTCCAGCTGCATGTAGAACGCTTCTTTCTCGTCGTCGGGTCTCCCTTCGTGTGGGCAGTGCACGTTGATGATGCTGTAGTTGAAGAAACGGCCTTTGATCCTCAACTTGCACATCCTTGCGTTGATCGGCTGCCACCCGATCACACGTTGGCGCATCTTGCCCAGCACTATGAAGCCGGTTCCCAGCTCGTTGGTTGTACCACAGCTCTGGTAGAAGGTAGCCGCTCGATGCCCGCTTTTCCAAACCTTCTGTCCCGTCCAGCAAAGTTCCTGCAGCGCCACGATATCGAAGTTGCGGGGGTGTAGCTCGTCGTAGATTATCCTGTCACATCCTGCGAAGCCGAGCGATCTGCAGTTCCATTTTCCGAGTTTCCAATCGTGATCCTTTATTCGTCGCCTGGGTCGTTGCCGATTGTTCTGGGTCGTATTCTCTTCTGTATTGTTCGTTATGTGGGTTTTTTAAGGGGCGGCTTATAGGGCCTACGCCAACCACCTGTCTCGCCGGTGGGCCATCGTGCCAGGACTGCTTAAGGTCCCACCTGGGCACCAGGACAGGTTTACACCTTCCGAAGAAGGTGTTCCCTGCCAGCATACGACCAAAGTTCCCACCGGGATTGGTTACCCGGTCTTCACTAAGGTTACTCGTATCCCAGTCGACGCCACGAGGAGGCCAGGGCTAGGAGTTACTGGGCAGGAAGCTAAGGACCGCAAGTGGGGTCTATTTTATGCTTTCAGGTACAAGAGGCTTACGCACTGCCCAGTCATTGCCGACCTAATCATTCTCAAGAAATTTAAATTGCAAAGCAAAGAATAAAAAATATGCAATTGTTTTACATCGAGGATTTCCAACGCAAGAATTTTGTGCGAAAAAAACACATACGTGGTTAATCTCAGGTTTTGATTTGTTCCAAAATTTCGAGTGGGTAAATCCCCTTCTCGGTAATTTTAGAGTACCCATACTACCCACGCATTCCGCCGGCCCTGTGACAAGCCCCATTAACGTCAAATCACCGACCGACCGATCATATCTTGAAAGATGGACCAGCTATACGTCAACCATTTCCGGAAGTAGGTAGGTTACCGAATACTTGCTTACCTTTACGCGCAGAACGAAATGGTTTCAAGCTATGAAACCCATCCAGGAAGGAGATCTTATGCTGCTTGTGGACTGAAATCTTCCAAGAAACTGCTGGTCACGAGGATGTGATGTCGAGGCAGTCCAAGCCAAAGACGAACAAGTTCACCATGAAACCGTACAGTTAGTGAGTAGTATCTACTAGGAACAGTGTCCAAGAGTGCAGTGCTGTATGTCGATGCTAGCGATGGTAAGTAATTTGACCAATTGACGACTTGGATGACGTCGTGAATACGACGTTCATAGTAGCATCCTACGAAGAAAGCCAAGTTCGTGCTTGGACGTTTACTCATTTTGGTCAAAGCTGAAGAATTGATGCGCGCCAATATCGGAGACGACTAGAACTTTTCTTGCGTGTCTGGAGGATGTCGAGTTGAATTAGTTGACAGCAGCTCTCGTAGATAGGTAGCCGAAAATGTTCCCGCCACGGTAGCTATCTCAGCATGAATCGTATAAATTTGCGTTGGATACCATCAATTCGGTCACAATCGTTCATATAGTGTGGGCTCTAGATCATCGAACAACACTCCGGAGATTGCCGGACTTAGGAACAGTACAGACTTTTTTGGCAGTATATATCCGTGAATGATTAAACAGCACGGAAGATGAACCCCAGGATTCGAGATGCCCAGCAAATGACATATGAGGCGTGTTGCTTGAAAGTGAGTTTAGAACCTAGCATCACTCCAAGAGCCTTCACGGAACTTTCTCGCGGAAGCAATCCTGATTGATTGTAGTCGAAATAAACGGGTGGAAAAAAACTTGTTGAATACCGGTACGGTAAACGAAATCTTCACATGAGTTTTCATTTTGTGGCAAGAAAACCAAACCAGAATTTCCTTTACACAGCGCCCCGGTTTGGTTTTGGTTTGCGTTTATGCGGTGCACGAGTATGTAATGAAACACGGAATGTACGAAACCAAACCTCGGTTGTGTCTTCGTGTTGATGTTTATCGGATGTGCTAGTGATGCCAGTATATTTAATGTAAATTTAGACAAATTTCGTTGCGCTAAAGTATTAATTATTTTGTCGGTAATTGAAAAATCGTCTTCGGACATCTTTCTTATAACAAAAATTGAAGCTCGCCGCAATTTAAAATCATAACCGGTTGCTTTTTAAATCAATGATTTAGAATGATGATTTATCATCAGATAGTAAGCAATATGGATATTTTCGGAATGGTAAACTATCAAAAAGTGTCAAAAATAAAAGTAAGCTGAACAGCTTCTGATTAAATGACAATTAAAAATGGCGCATGCATGATAATCTAGTATCTAAAACTATGCAAAATGTATATGCTTCATAGGAGAAAGATGTTTAATGTACGAAAATTGATGTCTGTCATTTTCAATGACTTGTTTTAACTAATTTTTAATTTAGGTTTTAAAATAGCGGTAGATAACAATTTTCATGCTCTAGATAACTTTCCCAAACCAAAAACATCCGCATTCCACGGTTTCATAAGAAAAATAGTCAAAGCACGGTCGCTATTTTGAATCTGTCTCCGCCATTTTGGTTTTTAGTATGACGGCGAACTTGGAACTGTAGACATCTCCCAGAACCAAACCTTTCGATATTGCCCCACCAATATTGAACAATTAATCTCATTCAATTCACTTGTCTATTCGGCAGCACTGCACATCAATTTAGTGCCTCTTCTTTCAACCGAAGCACCGTGTGCAGAAAAAAATCAGGTTCTGTTTTCAAAAGCCGAACCGAAACCACTGTTGCGATTTCATCAACACGAGTTGAAATTCGTGTACCAGTGTAAACGGTGCGGACGAACTCGGATGTGTTATCGAAGCCGAGACTCGGTTGAGATTTTGATTTCGTTTACCGTGTGAACGAAATCAAAACCGCACACGGTGTGCACCATTCGTTTACACGTGTTGAGATTTTGTGAACCGTACCGGTGCATGTTCGCACCGGTTTGGTTTTTTACCCACCTCTGGTAAACAGATTCCCCTTTCTTCGAGAAGATGATCGAAGAACATTTTGCGGGATTTAGAAGCATTCGATTATCGATACACCACTCGCCAAAGACATCGAATTGTTACTGCAGGATATGTGCGACTAGTCTTGATACGGTTAAATATCTTAAGGTCATCTGCGTACGACAAGCGTGGTTCTCTGATCCTGTACATCGTTGAAGTAAAATAATATAATAAGTGGTCCAAGATGGCTTCCCTGCCGGATACTGAACGTAGGTGCAAACATTTCAGAGTGGTTGTTGTATATCCACTGCACAAAAACAACATATATTATAAGTGTGAGAAATCCACGATAGCTCTGCTTCGCGATGTTATTTGAAACATTGAAAAGACCTTCTCGCTTCTCGCTTGGGTGTATTCCTAGAAACGAAGGATGCTTTTGACAATATGTCCTTCCAGTATATTCCGCAAGCGACGTACGGTCATGGAGTACCTGTATGTAGCTTGGGTTGCATAAACGCAATGCTTAGTAACCGAATTTTTGCTCGTCACTGAGACAGGTAGAGATAAAGAAAATGGCTGTCCTTGCTATGTAACTTGGTTGCCGACGGCTTGTTGAGGAATCTCAATGAGCTTAGATTTCCAACCTACGAGTTTGCTGACGATTACTAAATAGTAATTACTTTGGTAAACTTTGTATCGTAGCAATCTTTGACCTAATGCGACAAGCATTAAGAGCTGTCGAACAGTTATGTCGTCAAGTCAAATTTTTAGTTAATTCAAACAAAACCGCAATGGTTCTTTTTACGAAGACGCGAATATCAACTGCGGTTCGTCCCTTGCAGTTCTTTGACTCTGAGCAAAAGTGTTCGGTACAAGTCAGGGGCGTCGGGGTTATATTGAATTCCAAACTGAACTGGTCTACTCACATTGAGTTTAGAGTCAAGAGGACGTGTATGGCCTTTGGACAGAGCAGACTATCTTTCGAATACACCTGGGATTTACACGACAATTGAACATTCATTACTACCATCTGGATGCTTTGTGTGATGGCAGGGGGAAGGTGATGACGGTTCACTCAAAGCTGAACGCGTAGCCAGACATTTAGTTTGGAGAGGGCTAAAAACAAATTCGTTCATTTTTCGAAAATGCTTTGATATCATATGGAAAATTCAGAAACAAAAACATTCCAGCGGGTATCATTCCAGTCTACCTACAAGAGGAAATAATATAGAGATATTTTCGTAAATCTAGCTGTTTGTTTCAATATAACTTAATATTGCTTCAAAGACTCCTATCTTGGATAAAATGTGAATTTTAATGTTTCTAAACAGTAAAGGAAATTTATCATATTAAGTTATATCAGAATATCTGGTTCTAAAAGTTTATACTTCCCCAAATAGCCTAATATTTTGCAATACCTTGAGTACATGACGCATTCATGTCTTCAACAAAGTAGTTTGTATTAGCATTCTAGAAAACTTTGCTGAAGTCATTAAGTCTTGAGCTGAATTTCTTTGAAGAAGAAATTCCACAAAATTACTTCTAGGAGAATTAATTGCTGCCTCACGTTAAAATTCTTCTAAACTTCCAAATTTGACTGATTCGAGTTGTGATAATCTTGACTGTAAAAAGTGATTTCGAACATTCATTTTACTTTTCCTCACTATAAAAGTACATAACTAAAGAACGAGTTCTTTTGAACGATATTTTATTACGCCATTTAATTCAGGTCTCAAATGTACAGTGGCTATTCATATAGTTGCTAATAAAACAAAAATCAAATGATTCTATTAACAGATCTTGACCTGCTAAAGACAAAAGGCAAACGTTTTTCCCATCCTTCTCTTTCTACTTTCCGAAAGTGTTATTCTTGTTATTAATTATTTTAAGTTTTCGTCTCAACTCTACGCTTCTTTTTAAAAACGTCAAAGTTGAATTTGTCCAGACCGGCCCCACTGTAATATGTTTCTGATTCATGTCATCATGCAGAAATTATTATTTTATCCATAGACCAATACATTATTACCCTCAACACCGCACAATTGACTCGTTCTCGAATCCAATTATTTCACTCTTCCTGCTGTCTGAGTTCCGTAAGTAGAGCCCTTAAAGCAAACGAAGTTAGGATTCACTTGCGGGGAAAAAATCGCTGTAAACATCATAAACTACCTCAAGCGTAATGTAGTTGCATTCATAACGGAAGCCCCTGGAGATCGCAATGCTCCCCATCAACGGGATGCCAACTGGAAGCAACAGCAACAACAAAACACAACTTTACCCGCAAATATTATTAACAACAATCTGCGCGCTTCACGTACTCTTTTCCCCGTGCACAGAAAGCACATAAATCGTTCTCCCTTCCGACGTCAACTGCGAATAAGTCCCGGGATGAACACGGTGCTGAATCGGAGCCTGTGGCGGGCGGACGGCAACAATCAACAATTGTTTACTCGAGCAATAAAACAAGAAAGCAAGCGCTTTCTTTAGATCTAGGTCGACCGGAAATTAAACAAGGTATGTACTCACCACCGTCCATTCGTTCGTCCGTCCGTATGTCTGACCGTCCGAGACAACGACGACGACGACGACAACGATGAGGATGACAGCGGAGGAAATTGCACGAGATTGCGATGCTTTCGATGAAACCTATATCCCCGTGTCGGTGTATGCAGTCTTTTAGTTGTAAAGTCCGAGGATCTAAAACACAACCCCTCGTGTCACGGCAGCGAAGCCACGAGGTAGAATGATGACCATCATTTACCATTAAGAAACCGTGTGGCTCAGCCAGAGCTTACATAGCTAGCCGTCCTACGCGACCGGGGGCAGCTAAGGATGTGTACGGTGGCAGCTCACGTGTGTTTGCGGATCGGATGGGACACGGTATTTTAGCCGGTGTTGTTGTCGCTGGAACTGTCAACTTCCGGTATGTGTGGGGCAATGCGGTAGAGTAGAAGGGGTGGTAGGAGGTGGCACGATTGATGGCATTTTCATCCAGTAAACAACTTCGTCCGTAGCGAACTGCGCTCCTTTGTGTTATCGGGATAGGGTAGAAGACTATATTTTGCCCCCTTTATGGGCGTTGTGGATAGTGTTCTAAAGTAGCCCTTACACGTTCAACATTTTTGTCAATACTAGAGAGTATTGACAAAAGTATTGTACGTGTAATGGAAGAAAGTTGTATTGACGATGTGCATTTTAAATGAGATTGACGTATTGAAGCAAAATCGTCAATACTGTATATTGACAGAAATATTGAACGTGTAAGGGCCGTTTAAGATGGCAGCTAAAACAGGTGTCGTTCTTTTCTATTATTTTTCTTGTTTTAACGTCAAAAAATTAGCACGCAAGATTAAATCGCTTGAAACTTAATACCTTTAATCTTAGATTGTTTAGAAATTGTAGCACAAGCGGATAAATCGTGTTTCTCAGCGGAATTTTTTCGATTTGAAAATTTGTAATTCTTTACTTTTCACAACAAACCTAGCAAACTTATTAAAAAGGTCCCATGTGCAAATGAGAGCCTCTCTTTGTTTACTTTCTCTTTCGATTATTACGACTTATCTTTCCAAGAATTTTTCAGTGTGTATCGCAAGATCATACGATTTCGATTAGTATATTATATAACGAGTTAAGCAGTAATCGCGAAGGCAATCGAGTTATTAGCGGAATAGAAAGTAAACGAAGAGATGCTCTCATTTGCATGTAGGACCTTTTCAATAAATTTGCTAGAAATATGTGTTGTTCCTGCACGTTACACTCGTGTGCGTGTCATCTTTAGCTGCACACATACAGTATAGACACAGACTAGCAGACATAGCACTCGAAAACAATACTTCGTCCGCTACAACGGTCATTTTAAATATATTTGTAGTTGGGACTGTGGCCGCATTTGCGAAGTGAAAAATTGTTCCCAAACCTGAGGGGTACCACTCTAGTGAATGAGTGTCTGGGACCGTGTATAAAAGGAGAAGCTAGTGTTCTGGATAAATGAGCGGATCGATATTTTTAGAAAAAATCCCTCATAGTGTTACGTCTGTTAGTCTGTGGTATAGGTTAGAATTATAAACAGTTCAAGTGACAATTTATATGTTTTGATTCATAATTTTTATTTGAAGCATACACAAACGTGTCAACGAGTAATGTTGGCATAAATTAAAAAAAAACTTCTATTTTTTTATAATTTTTTTTTCAGCATTAATCGTTAATATGACATAATTATAGGTAGTAAATGCCTAAATTTTTTGATTCTCAAAACATAGACGGGCTTATTGACAGGAAACCCAAGGGGTCATAGGAATTATTAGTAGGGTTAAAGAATGCAGGCTGTTTACCGTTCCACCGTTCTGCGTTGTGATTGTGTTATGTTGTCATTTTCCATGTCCTCAATCTTTATCTTTCTCCTCTCTTCCCTTCCCATCAAGAAAATGATGAGATTGAATGGGCAGAAACAAATCTTCTAAAAACATGGGAGATGTTCCAATCGAGTTTATTCCTTAATATACAGGAAACATCGCAGCGAGACAGAACATTCAGAATCGGAACACTGGAGGAGCTAGCACCACAATACTCGGAGCACGACCAAACAACATAATCGATGCCGCGATATTCGTCATCACAAGCGTCGACTAAAGATGAAAAAGCTAATCGATTCGACGAGTTTTGTGCTATCAATGTAAAAAATAAGTTGCGCTGGTTCACGCTCCCTTGAAAATACGACTCCATGAAGAATTTGATTCCTTGCTGATGAGCCCAAAAGGGACAAAATTCACGGCGTTAGGTTCCATAACAGAGACTACGCCATCAATGTGAAAATTGTACAGTCAGAGGCTTAGACATTAACCCTGGGGAAGGTTCATATTGTCAAATCGTCCTGCGAAAAATGTATTTCCTTTTTAATAATAAATTTAGGCAAAAACTGTTTCAAAATCTGTAAGAGACCATGCTGGTGCAATTGCTCTGTAAGAATATTGATTGAAGCTATTTCGAAATCCCCCTTTATATCCAAGAAAACTAAAGCTATTTGCTCCATGCAAGCATAGGCCATTTGAGTTTCGGTTGAAAGCAACGCTAGACAATGGTCGGTCCGTTTGACCTTACGGAAGCCAAATTGTGTATCTTACAAAAAGCTATTTATTTCGACTCATATAGCGAGGCGGAACAATATCGTTTTCCAGCACAATTTCCGGATACAGGACAGTATTGCAATTGGCCGCCGATACGATTTGTGATCAGGGATGTGGCGGTCTAGGTTCTTCTGTGCTGGGGTGGAATCTGGACAGATCTTCCTGGCGAAAACTAATATTTATCGGTTTCAATATTCCATATTTTCGTTGGTATTATTTCGATTGCGAATACATTGGGCTGTGACCCAAAGATATTTTTCTCATTAATCCGTCGTCAAACCGGCGCCAGTAACCTCGTTTATAATTTCCATCAAGTTTTTCAGCTGCCGTACTAACGCAGTGCTTCTTTTTTTTGAGGTGATTCGACGTCCACACAATCTCTATTTGTGCATGATTTTTCACGTTTGCTCTTTATCCAAACACGGGGTACTCGCGTCGGGTACGCGTTTCATCTGAGCTTGATCTGCGATATCGAGAATCAAACCAGCTAAAAATGTGTAGTCTTCATCCGGAAGAAGTTCTTGGATTGATTCGATAGTTTTGGATATAGAAGATGTTTGTTTTCTTATTTGAGGTTTTAACCTTAAAGGATATAGTAGAGGCGTAGCTCTTTCAATCAATATTTCGTGTGAGGTCATACGAAACGTTGATGGTTCTCAGCGACCATGCGCCGTTAGTGATTCAAATCATGGAAGGCAGATGGTTACTACTGGGAACAGGGAGTACCTTCCGCGTGCAAACTAACTTCAACGGCTGGTGTCGGGAATAGGCGTTTTCAATTGAGAGAATATCATTTTTGGATGCCCCAAAGTATTCCTCCGGAGGAGTCGTCTCAATCCAGATGAATTATATTAAAATCGTGAAAGTTAAAGTGTATGTGAGTAGTTAGCAAAGTTTAACCGAATTCACAAAAATTTAAAAATAAAATATTAAAATATATAAACACTTCCTTGAGTTATTATATATGATGACCCTTCAAGGGACAAGGTCGGGCTTTTCGGTGATTACTCCATCAATGTCAACTGCCCTTGGGGGTACGTAGACACGATATTGCTGCGAAAACGCTCGCATGAAGCAATCCTGTTTTCCTGCTCACGGTTACTAAAAGCTACTTGCAGTTTACCTGACCGAACCTTTGTTATAGCGGATACGTCCGAGTATCGCGTTGACAATTCTCACGATGTTTAGATTACAATGAATAGTTTTTTTTTTGACCTGAAAGAATACCGCGAAGGGGCCGACCAAATTACATGGATATTCTTTGTATCGGATAGCATTCCATTGGTCGGTTTTAGTTTTGCAATCAGGTTGATCGCTTCGGGAAGAGTTCGATTCGATCTCAATTGACTCGGAGGGATTGTTAGCTAGAATACCCATACGGGTCAAGCAAACCGGCAAAGGAAGGACTAATTTGGCAATACGAAGTAAACTGCATAAGTATTGAACGTTTTGGAAAAAAAGCCATGCTGTTCACTATCTATATCACTCTTACAGCGTAAGAAAAGTGTGTCGTTCACAATTATTTTGAACAGCTTTGAGCAGGCGCACAGAGAAGTGATTCCTCAGTAATTGGAAATATTACATTAATTGCCTTTTTGAAAGCTGCAAACAAGTAGAAAAACTTCCAGCGTGTAGGGAACTCACTTTGCTGAACCAAGAGATTGAACAGCCTAGGATTACAAATAGGGTTGTGGTACCGGTAATACCGGTACCGAAAATCCCGGGAATACCGACCTATTATTGGTACCGTCATATCGGTACTGAACAAAAGCCAGTACCGGTATTTTCGGTACCATACACTTTTTTATGAAAAACTAGCTAATACCCATAGCGCGTTGCTGCGACTTTCAACGAAATAGGAGTAAAACACAATTTGTCCCCCTCTGGCGGGCAGATAATCTTTTACCAATAGCACACAAACTCGCTCCATAACAAATGCCTACTATGTATAAATTTTTACGGCAAACGGTTAAGCCGTTTACATACAAACTCTATAGCGAAACCCGTTTTCAAATATCGGTCTGCAAGGTGGCTTTTAATTTTATTTAAATGTCTTCTAGATAAATCGTTCAGCTTACGTCTTTGTGGGAAAATTAGGTGGGGAAATCATCATAACAATTCTAGAAGTTAAATATTACTAACTCCCGTTGTAATAAACAATTAAATTTCAACTATCTTCTAGTAAACTTAGACGTATTCACATCTAGCATAAGAATAAAAAATTGATTTGATTTTTTTATAAGCGACATTCTGATTGGTTCCAATTATTCACTGGGTAGTGCGTATTAGGGCTGTAGCCTAAATCATGTCTGTATTTAGTTGGCCCTTAAATCTTTATCTATAAAAGAACGAACAACGATTTAGTAGCTTACGATTTAAGAGTTGGTGAACTTCTTCGCATGGAGCGATTCGTACGTAATCGGAATAGTTAGCAAAACTCTATAGTTTACAGGAAATTAGGAACCTTGGTACGAGTAAAAGTCGAAACCAATTTACAGCAAAAGCGATAATGCTGAGAGGAAATGCAACCAAAGTGCACCAATTTACATTCTCCCTTCGAGTTACTGTTGATAATTGGGTTTCCTACATTGACCATATGTTGCAGTCGGCGAAAGTCGCACCGCTTAGCAGTTATTGAATTCAAAGTGGCCTTGATCTCGAAATAAAATAAAGTGCCGCATTCGAAAAATACCTTCTGCTACAATGAGACATCAGTTCGAGCATTCAATTTCACTTTAAAGCGTTTCTCGAATCTTTTGAAAAAAAAAATCCAGTGCCGGTACTTTACCGGTGCTACCGGTACTGGGGGCTTCAGTACCGCAGTACCAGTGCTTGCCAAAATGGGTTGGTTCTGCGAACCCTAATTACAAAGAGCGACTGCACTGCCCTTTAACTACAGAGAACAGACCTATAAGCTAGAACAAACTTCCGTGAAAAACCTGCGTAAACATTTAAATGAAAATGTGTTGAAAATCACCATCGCATACAGGTTCGCATGCATGAATCATCATTGTATCCAAGTTTGCACGCAACGTCCGTGTAGCGTTTGCTGGTCGATCGTAGCCCCGACTAGTGGGAAATTGCTACTTGCTGGTGGTATTTCAACACGACAGTTTTATTTCTTACACTCTGTAACCCGAGACAGTTGGAACCGGAACCATAATCAATATTTAGCGGATGGCTTTTGCGCCACTCCCGAAGGAGACCATTCGCCTTGTTCGGTTTTGCCCAGCTATTGAGACCCCTCCCTACGGGCGGGTACTATTTGTTTCTGAGTTCTGGCTCCAGAATGGCCTAACTGGACTCAGGTACCTTAATTACCTGACATTCGCTAAAAATCAAAAACAGTATACAAAGAAGTCCTCAGACCGGTATAATTGATTAGCTCTAACGCTTTTTATCATCACGGGCAAAGATCTTCTCAAACACAAGATCCCCAATCGTGGCCGATTTATGAAAGGTGGAGTCGAAGGAAAAAGGAGTCAACTCTGCTCGAAAAAAACGGAAACGACCGAAAATCGTGAAACTACCTACACCAGAAAATACCAAAAAAATAGTTTACTGCAAAAAAATTGTTCAATCACTTCAACTCATGTTCGCTTACAAAAAGAATATTTATTTCACATTTCGGGTCTCGAACCCAACTTGCTAGCTAATTTCCGTGCAGCGCGCTAACCAACATGGTCACCGCCTATCCTGTCTCTCTCCCTTCCCAAAATATATCAAAAATCTAACTACCTAACGTGGTGTTCATTCGAAAATGAGTGGCTCAACTTACGGTGCGTGCATTTACAGTCGGCGTGTTGGCGTGTAATACAGCGATTTCATCGCTGACCTAGGATTTTCACGGGGTGGGAAAATAAAACCGCCGAACAAAAAACTGATAATCGGGTTTCTAACCCGGGCTTTTTGAGCTTGTCACGAAAACGCTGTCACTTAGCTCACTGAACCGGTATTTGCGGGTTTAAGTAAAAATGATCATGCGCATGTCAAAAAAAGGAAATGAGTACTCACACTACCATGGTTTTACGTGGGTCGCTCGAAGATCCAGTCCGCTGGAGATGCAGATCCGATTGCCACAAACGATTTGCCCGGTCGTTTGCTGGCAGAGTCTGACCTGATGGAGGTCATTGCATTACATGTTTCCCACGTGGGTTGATCGATAGTCGGTGCCCAGCAAATTGGACGTATGCTGGCAACGACCCTGCTCCCTAGCTAGCGCGAATTTGACGGTCGTCGCTCTTCCGAATGGTTCACCGGGAACTTTGTAGCTAGATGGCGGGGTCAGAAGCGGTTGATAACGGATGATGATCGGTGTGACGGGATGCTGCAGCTTCAAACCTGCACGAAAAACACGCATCCAACGACAAGTTGGAATTAGAGCACGCACTGCACTGGCCACCATTTGTACCTTACCTTAATTCGGGAGTACCGACTCTAAACTTCTGCTTCGATATGCGGGAAGCCACTTAACTTGTGCGAGTTAGAACTGGGAAGGGAAAACTAGTTACTGGCAAAACTGATATAGAGAATCTCACGATTTTTTATCTTTTACCTATAAAACCAAACCGAGGCGCGAGAAAAAACTAAACCACTCCTGCCTCTTCCACGATCCAGAACAAAGTGAAAAATCAGATCTTTGGAGTCCTCAGTTTAAAGCATGAGCCATATCTTCGTGACGGGAACTACGCAATCGTTCACGAAATTACGCAGTTTCCTCGAAGCCTTTTTGTATACGGCTTCAATTTATTTTGAATATCCCCAGACCTCGATATTCTACCACCAAACCCCGGGTCCTGCCGAATGACTTTCAAAACCCAGAGACAAACAGTTTCCCCTCCACTATAGCTAATTCTGTGGTTAAATGTCGCAGAAAGGGTTATCTCAATAGTGGGGCGACGCCTGCGTCGCGACCACCCGCCAAAAGTAACTCGGCTCCAACGACGACTGGATCCGGTGGGTGCTCAACCACTCATCTGACAGTTCATTCGAAGGAACTCCAACCAACCACTCATTCTCATTCACATTTCGGGAGAAATTACAGAAGCTTTTACCTATGCTGAGCGGACCAGTATTTCGAGGGGCCGCTCGATATTATTTACATTCATATCGTAGTACTACAACCAGGGCCGTCGAGAGCCGCGTCGGGCCCCAAGGCTTGTATTATTGCCGGGCCCTTTGAAACCTAAGCCCTCTAATATGAGTTAGTACCTCTTCAGCCATGGGAAACTCGTGAGTCCTTTTCGAATTTCGACAGCTTCCTATTCTGTGGTATCCAAATCGGGTAAAATTACCATAGCTTCGAGTTTTTCAATTTGCAGGTACTCGGGAATCATGAATCAGTAGCATCTAGTTCAAATGGCATTGAGGAAGTGGTAAAGTTAGGAGTAATGAATATACCCAAGAGACCACGAAGCATTATTTAATGGCTTTGGATATGTTCTATATTCGCATACAAAACATATTCTTTACGGATTCATAGTTCTATAGAGATCGATAAAGCACACTTAGTGTCGGAAAAGGCGAAATAGTGTGCCAGAATAGAGCTAGTTCAGAAGCACCTTAGTGGCTGTCAGCAATGTTAACATAGAGCCGTGTTTTTGAAAAATAACTCTTCTCTTCTTTATCGACACAACAAAAGAAAAAAAAATAACTTTCAATAACGTACCCTTCCTCTCTTCTTTTGTTTGACATGCCGACTGTTTAAATTGATGATTTAGTGCCTATAGAAATCGGATGGGAAAATTTGCATGTATACTTGTTGCCTTTCTCAATAGAAAGGTATTGCAATTGCTCTGAAAACCGACTTTTTAACGGAGGCCCGGAGGGCCGAGTGACATATACCATTCGATTCAGTTCGTCGAGTTCAGCAAATGTCTGTGTGTGTATGTATGTATGTGTGTGTGTATGTGTGTGTGTATGTGACCAAAAATGTCACTCATTTTTCTCAGAGATGGCTGAACCGATTTTGACAAACTTAGTCTCAAATGAAAGGTGCAACGTTCCCATAGGCTGCTATTGAATTTCTAATGGATCCGACTTCCGGTTCCGGAATTACAGGGTGATGAGTACGAACACGCAGAAAATGTCGATTTTAATAAATTCTGCAATGAATGTATAAAGGTGAAAATTTTTCCAAAATATGACCACAATTGCTTCGATTTGTAGTGTTAGGTCACTAACATCCATTCAAAGTCTATTTGGCCACATTGGCCACCATCCTCGGTTCCGGAAGCCCCGGCGGAAGTATCTAAATTCAGAATAACAGTCACATCGGTTTCTCGGAGATGGCTAGACAGATTCGACTAAACTTGGCCTCAAATGAAAGGTATTGCGTCCCCGTAAATGGCTATTTAATTTCATCCCGATCCGACTTCCGGTTCCGGAGTTACAGGTTGTGGCGTGCGATCACATAGCAAATTGTGATTCAAACCGATACTCCGATGAAAGCAAAAAAGGTAAAAATTTCGCTAGAATGTCTCTCAAACAACTTACATTTGCTGTTCTAGGTCACCGACGGCCAACCAAACTTTCGTTGACTACATTGACCACCATAGACGGTTCCGGAAGTGCCCGGGAAAAGCGGCCATCTTTCAAAATTTACGAACTCACATCAGTTTCCCGGAAATGGTTAGGCCGATTTTCACAAACTTAGTCCCAAATGATAGCTATATTATCCCCACAGATGTCAGTAAAATTTCGCACGGACCGCTTGTATGGTTCCGGAAATATAGACTGAACGGTCCGGTCACACATGAAATTCCCATATTAGCCGGAACTCAAATTTTTTTTCAAAGGGGGGACCTCATGAAATTTCAGAAATCGAATTCGTATTTTTGATGCCAAACATCTTTAAAATGCATGAAACGTCGAGATTTTATGTTATTTCGAAAAAATTTTTTTTTTATAAAAATCGACTTTTTGAGACTTTGCCGATTTTGCACCTTTTTTCAGTTCAATATTACCGAGGCTGTTTTTTCTTTTTCAAAATTTTAGAACTCGAATAATGATTTATTTTCCTGTATATAGTTGTCATGTGATGTATAATAATAAAATGTAATATATGCATTTAAAAGCTTTTAATGAATATAAACAACGCACACATTCTCGTGATTCATGATTGAGAAAGGCACAATTGCACCGCTAGGTGGGTTAAAATAGGTTTTTATTCTGTTTCTACCTAGATGTTCGGTTTAAATTATGCAAACGTCTATTGTGGATTATATTTGCATTTGTATTTTTTCGAAAAATCGTGCAGAATTTGCATTTTGATGTTAAGTTTATTGCATCATCATTTATTACTTGAAGGTTTACGAGTTTAGGTGACTATTGGAGCGCATATGTATATTTGTTATTGTTCGGTGTCTCAAAGCACTATAAGAAGATTCTATATTAGTACTTAGAGTTGTCTATAAAAGCTTCATAGCATTTATCTTCAAAAACTTTTTTGCACGATGCCTGTGTTCTGTATGTTGATATAGTGCTAGATTTAATGCTTTACATTTTAGGTGCATTGAGGCATTAACAATACTTGTATACGGCTTGTTAGCAATGGAAATATCTTATCTAGAGTTTTAAATTAGTGCTAATGGTTACCTGGGCAACGACACAAAATAAATGAAACAGAGAATTCTGCACCCCCGGAAGGATGCTAAACGATCTGCAGATGCTACAATAGCAGGAATAATACTTCCAACCCCCGGAAGAAACTAGAATTTTTGTATTAACAGTGAGCGGATATATTTCGTTTCGCGAAACAAACACTTCTGCTTGAATGATGGTCTGCAACATAATTATCACGCTATGTCTAATATGGTGAAATTGCAGGATGTAAATATTGGCCATCTTTAGCTACAAAACCAATATGTACGGACAGGAACAAATATTCACTCAACAACAATCACGCCCAGTATCTCCATGCCAACAACCGACACCACCAGTGAAGAAACGAACGTAGAGGACGGATGCGTTTGTGTGGGCGGTCGCATTTCGGTATGACGCTCTATTGTTTTCTTCGAAAATACTTTAAATTGGCTTCTCAATATTTTTTGGTGTATTACGTCGATTAAAAAAAACTCGTTTTTAAAACTTGTACACAAAGTAGACAACTCCCTTAAGAACGTTTTTTTTAACAAATGTCAACTATCAAATAAAGTTTCCATTTTTTTCATATAACAATTTAATAATGCGTATGGTTACAAAGAAATTACTATTGCTATTTGTATTGCTCTTCTACGAATACCGGACGTGTGCATCTTCCGGGTAAAATCGCGGGCCCCCAAATACGACCCGGGCCCCAGGGCAATTGCCCTGGCTGCCTCCCCCTCTAATCGGGCCTGACGAAAGCTGCCACGTTACCATAATCCCCGTATATATAGACAAGGGCTCCGTTCCCGTGGATATAATTTAGTGCATATTTGTCACAGTGACTGCGATGTCTGTTCTCTATTTTATCTGTTCCAATAAAACGATCTCGAGTCATCACTAAACAAACTTCGAATTGAATCAGTCTTGCACCTGTTCTCTGTTGTTATCTACTATGTCATTCAAGCGAATTGATCTATTCATTTGTAAGTAGGAACATACCAACCAGTCCGAACCAACAAGAATAGGTCATACCAGTCGAAAGCCACAGACCCAGGCTCAAATCGCCCAGCTCCATAAAAAATACGTGTACCAGTTCCAAACTCTTTGATATCCGATACGAAGTATTGATTGATGACGAAAAAACTCTAAAAAATATCAAACCTGTTTCTCCCATTGCCGAAATTCTACGCATAACTGCCCACTGATAAAATAACCAAAAAAGTAAATATTAAGTTTGCGGAACGAAAAAGTTTCATTCATTAACTAAGACATGCACAGCAAAAAATATGAAAATTAACTTAAGCGTATTTCTTAATATCGCAGAAAAACTATTCGTGTAATTAATAAATTAATAAATTTATGCTATATTTCATGCACATAGAATGAATCCAGAAAATCATGCAAAGCTGTATTTTCCTTTGGGAATTTACATTATTCTGCTCGAGACTTGCGCGCTATTCATTCAACGTTTAGCCAAAATATTTTATTTTTACACAATTTTATACGAAAAGGTATTGAGCAGAATGAAAAACTAACTGCGTTGTACCCATACATGCACAAGCCGCAGCTAAATGCGCTTGGATCGTTCACGCTCAAGCGAAACTCATGTATGCCACTTTGCAGTCACGTTGTTATGTGTCGCTTTAGCTCAGTCAGTAAGGGGGTGTCTTTGGCGAATCAACGATTGTCGGTCAAGTCTTGGTGTTATTTTACGGGGATTTTTTTTTATGTCGGTACGGTCACCTACACATAGGCAAGTTATTTATAGCACGATTTGTGGCCAATGTAAAATTAATCACACGCATAATTTTACACTATTGGTTGCGTTCCCTTTATGTGCAGTATAGCTAGCATTATTTTACATGAAATTTTTTATCTGTATGGGTACGGTATTATTAACTACAATAGTGAGATCGATCCTGTCAAACTATTCAACACTGTCGTCGCTTCCGAAAACTTAAAACATGGCGCACTCATCCATTTCTGATTTTAGTAAAACTTGAAGTCACCCGCTTAACCAGAAAGCTTTTAGCGAACTTTCTTAAACAAAATGAATAAACAACATCATGATGGCTGGACCAATATGCTCAGAATTTTCTGATTTCTATCAGATATTCCCACTGAGTGTTTGTTGTAAACTTTTCCGTAAACTGATTTTTTCTAATGAAAAACTGGACTAATTACATTTGAAACGTTGAATATGAACGTGATTTAAGACGATAAAGCTATATTATATCCACCGTTTCTCTCCAGATCGCTAATTTAATCTTCATCTTCGATCACGTTTTTCATAGTTGTCAGTTTTAGAACATAGAAGCAACATATCTGTAAAATTCAAGATCGATCCTATGCTTGGAAGTTGGATTAAACAACTGTTGGAAAGTTCGGTTAAAAACGATTTTTTGCACTGGTAGGTCATTAGGTTTAATTTTTCTTCAAACTAAGCACTTAAGATTATTCTCAGGTAGCTTCTAATTATGTAGAATGGACAAAGGAAGTTAAAAAAATCCCGATTTTATCAACTTCCCCGTTTTATGAACCAAAATTTTTCGGTTGGTTGATAAAAACGGGTCATTACTGTACTTTCGAAGGGTGCCTGATCGCGCTCGTTTGAGAGAGCTCGGGTAGGCAAATTCCCGTTAGGACTCAGCTTCCTAAATAGCCAGAAAAAATGCATCTACTTTGGTCCTTAATCCACGTACATTTTGGTAGTATATCCGGAGACTGCTTCAAGCAGCGCTTCTGGAATGCAAAAAATCATCAGGTACAGCACCGACCTCAGAACCGGAACGATTATATAGAAGGATGTTAGCGGTATGCGTATAGGGGTCGGGAGGCACGGGGGCTTCCTCAATGCTTGTTATTGTTTGTCGTGGATCCAAAGCTGCAGTATCAATTGTTGGTTCCCCACTGTTGCGCTGACAAAAGGGGTGGTCATTCCAACTGAAACGCATTTTTAGCCTGACTCATTCATTCATTCATTTATTAAAATGCTACCGTAAAATAGTATTTTTGACACTCCTGTGTTTGATATGCTGCAACGTGATACCTGTCAAACTTAATAGTAGTATAACACGATTTAACACTACAAATAAATAGTGTAAGTTTCATTAAAATATAGGAGGACGTACTACACACTTTTACCCTACATAAGGGTACAAAGATGATGCAATTTACTGAGTAGAAACTTATACTTGTTACCACTCACCCTCCCCCGCCCGATAGAATGGAATGGCTCACGTGGCGAATGGTGATGGATGGATCGTAATTGCCAGAGAAAAAACGCCATTATGTTGTTTCAAGAAAAGCAGTTTTCACTGCAATTTCAATAAAAGTCGTTTCTGAGTTAAATTGTTTAAAATATTATGTAAATTAAATTTTCTCATTTATCTTTAATCTATGTAGTTGGGTGCATTCCAAACTTGCACCTGAGTCGAATCAGATCTATTCTCGTTCACATATTATTAGTTGAGACATTTCTATTTAGTTAAAAAGTACATTTTCTCATTTGTGGCTGAGTCTCACCACATAGTTCTTCTATTCTTGTTTTTTTCACTCAACACAATCCTTCGGAAACGAAGTTACTTCATAGCTTGATTTGATTGTGTTATAAATTCCTTCTGCTTTCCGTTCCTCCGTTTTTTCTCCGAGCACAGCAAGGACGGACTTGATCCGTTCGGGTAGGCAAGCAAGTATAACCGCACGTACACCGGCATGGATGTAGGAGCCAGAGTTTGTCCGTAAAGAATGTTCGCCTTCCGCCGTCAGTCAGTCAGCCAGCCAGCCACCGCAAAGTCGCTTTCATTATTTTCAATTTGCGTTTTGATTAGCTTTTAATGAGAAAGTAATTCAAAATGAGCACTGCGTCTTGTGTTCTCCCCGGTTGGTGAAAGGCAAGCCCTGCTGGCTGCTGCTGCTGCTAAGACTACCAACTGCACGAACTGACGTGAATCGTCGGTCTTAGCCCGGCTTCGACGAAGTCCTTCGGGAGTAAATGAGAACGGAATGGTGAATAAATGAGTTCATTATTGGATGAGATGGGGTCTTTCGTGTTTTTGTTTAGAAAGAAAATATGTTTTTAAATTTAAATGACCTTTACTTACAGCAGCTTCCTTTCTTTGTTCTCTTGCAGTTTCGATGCCCGAGATACCCGTGAAGGATCGCACCGGAGTTCCAATTCGTCGTTCGATGGAAGGGCCAGCTTCTACCCGAATCGGCTGCCGGCAACGTTGGAGATCCGGCAGACCAAAAGCTCCGACAGTGGGGTGTACCGGTGCCGGGTGGATTTCCACAAGAGCCCCACCCGGAACACCCGGGTGCAGCTGTCCGTGATAAGTAAGTACATACACCCACAAACTGAACCGGTCGGGCAAGAAAATGTTTCAAGTTTGAAATATCAGTAAACGTATCACAATCAAGCTGAAGGCGAGTGAAGGAGAATTAGTAGTTGGTACGAAATGTACACTCGATCTGCAATCAAAATCGGAATCAAGTTATTTTGACTAGCGAATAATTTACCGGTCAAATCCAGATAACTTTACCTCGTTTCAATTCCATGTTATATGGTATACGTTATTGCGTGATTCGCATAATGACGAATTTGATGCAGCAAATGCATCAAAATAAAGCAACGCCTACTTTGGGTGTATAAACGCTTTTTTTGCAGAATCGCAGTCACCAGAGCGTGGGAAGTTATTCAAAGATTTTCACGGATGGTGGGTTAAACATATGTTTCCGTTTTCCGAAGGGAAATTCGCCGTCCGCCGTATATCACCATCGTAAGGCATTACATTGCCCGGGAGGGGCTCTATTATTCGTTTAAACATTTATCGTTTTTGGTGTGCGCATTTTTCGCTTACCGCTAGAAGAGCTGGCAGTCGCAATCGGTGTGGTATAATCGAAATTCGAATCGTAGTTTCGGTTTTCTTTTCTGCTCTTTCGGTTGTAGTTTCCACGAACATTCGTCGGGGGTTCTTTGTGTGGGGTTGTTTTTGGAAGGGTGACATAATTTATTTGTGAAAATTCTAGAATGAATGTAGTTTGAAATCACTTGTGCGGTACAGGTAAGCGACACTCATTTCTATTTTTTTTTAATTGGTGGTTTTGAGATATATTTTCGCGTAGTAATCACAAATTGTTTTTTGTTTCCAACAGAGAACACACACGGAAAACAAAAATGTTTCCAAAATCGTTGCGAAGCACGGTGCTTCACGCGCGCGCCGTTTGTCCTCCTTCACTGTCAGCATACGACCACAGATCCATGCCACTCCCGCTCGAAGCGAAACTGAGACAGATTCCAATCCGTAAACCTGTCGAAGTGAATGAACTGACAGCGGTTGAGAATAGAATTCGACCAAGTCCCTAGTTTAAGCAAAAACTGCATAATGTAGCCTGTACTCCGGTTGACACCGCGAGGAGGTAAGGGATAGTATCTCTGTATCAGAGGTGAATGGCGAAATAGTATGGCTGGAAAAAAATTATTCCCAAAATTGTGAAGAAGGTCCCATGAATTCTGGAACAATCGTGTTTTTACGTTATGAAAGCAGGACCATGAACAAAAATTATGTGTTTTATATTTATTACATTACATCACATGATTTATTACATCTTGCACATGATCTAGCTTTCGTGGTTGTGAAGCAGTTCACAAAATCAAAACATTTTCTTGTGAACTGTTCCACAAAGCCGGCGTATTATTCATGAATCTTTTCAATCATCGTGAACTAGTTCATGATTCCTAATATATTAGTCACGATTCAATATCCGTGCTGGTGAAATAGTTCACAAAACCATAAAATTTTAATTCTGTATACGTGAACTACATACAATTCATGCTCTCTAGCGAATGATTCACAACTCACCATTCATGCTCATGAAATAGTTTACAAAACCATGAAATAATTTTTTATGTGTACGTGAGCTAGTCACGACTTACCATTAGAGCTCGTTCAATAGTTCACAAATCGAAAAATATTTCTCATGTATACGTGAACTGATTCATGGTGCCTATCGACTGACCATTCGTGCTCGTGAAAAAGTTCACAAATTCGTGAAATCCTATTCATGGAAACGTAAACTGATTCACGAATCCTAGAATAACCACACCTGACCATGAGCCCATGAAATAGCTCACACAGTTATAAAATATCGTTCAAGTGTTCATGATTCATGATTCCTAGTATAATTTTCACGACTTACCATTCGTGCTCGTGAAATAGTTCACAAAATCATAAAATATTATTCATGGAATCGTCAACTGGATTCATGCTTCTCAAGTACATGATTCACGATCTATCTTAAGCGCTTGTGATATTTAGAAGACATCCGTAATCATTTTCAATTTCATGCAACTCTTCACATGGTCTTAAAATTTTCATGTGAACTATTTCACAGAATTTTGGTTTTTTTCATGAAATATGTTGTTTTTCATGAAATAAGTTGTGTTCAGCTTCTAGCGACTAGTAATAGGAGCGAGCTGCTGATATAAGAAAACTATTAGGACCTCGAGCATCGTTATTCATTTGATAAGGTGCAATGTGACGTCCAGACAGAAAACGAAAACTGCGCCGAGCCTCAAAAATATATTATAGAGCCACAAATCGTGTTCGTGATGTAGTTCACAAAATAAGATACCGCGAATCAGTTACGCTTTTCTGAACCAAATCATATTGTCACGCTACTCCGAGTAGAAAATCAGCTATTAATGACGAATTTCGCGTCAAATCGTATTCGGAGTTGGCAGCACCCTCTCAGATTTTAATGAAACTTTTTGCACATGAAGACTTTGTCACAAAAAGCCACTTTGCATACTTTGCTTTTCCAAAAATGATCTAGACTGTTTTTTAAAACGGGGCAAACACATTTTTTACCAATTTTTTTTAAATGGTTGTAGTCTAAAAGTGACAAATCCTATAAAAAATGTTGTAGGAGTTATTTTCACAAAATTAGCCAAATTTTTGAATAAAAATTTTGAAAAAAATCTTCATCGACTCCTACACTGAAAAAAATCGATTTTAAAAATTTAAAGTCGAATTACAAAAAACCCCATTTTTGATTTGGATGAAATTTTGTTCCAAGATAGGTAATTATGTTCCCTACCTACCGTCAAAATTTCAAGCACTTTTAAGTTTTGGTATTTTAAATAATCTATTGGTCTTAAACCGTGATCACCGCACACTTCTTAAATAAAAAAGGGATTCGGGGAAAAAGCCATAACTCCACCAAATATCAGTATATTTTTATAAACTTATGATTGTTTATTTCAATGAAAAATGTACTACCAAAATATTATAAGTGTGATGTAATGAAATCAGTCTTCCCAAATGAACATCGAACACCATGTTCGTTCTAGTTCTGTGCTCATCCTACACCACCTTTTCGTGTGCAAACTCGAACGCGCTAATGCGTACCAAAACACGAGCACATGTTCGTCTGCACAATCGAACCCCATATCGTCGCTGTTGTACTATCTTATGACAAGCGCCATTTTGCACATTTCGAGAAAAACGATTTTTAAAGTTTGAGTTTGAATATCATGAAACTTATAAATGGTAGAAACAATTCAGAGAAGACAATTGATGCTTCTACCTATTCTGTACTAATCTCTCAAATATTACGAAGATCGGTTGACTATGTTGCGAGTTTTCACTAAAAATATAAACAAAAGTCGCACTCACACGTGCCATAGGTGTGTATTGATGAAAAAATTTGTATGACGTGTCATAATCGTGCATGGAAAATTTTCCAAAGAAAAAAATCACCAATTATTAAATTTTATTCATATCATTGGCTTCATTTGGTCTATAAACAATCGGTTAGATGCATTTTGAAGGAAATGAGTCAGGGAATCTAGAAAAAATAGTTATTTTTAGTTACAGTGTTGCCAAATAGGCAATATTTCCAGTTTAAAGCTAAAATTGCGTTTCTCTCCCAATACATGCATTTTTCTTTTGAAAATTATTATGCCATTGTGTTCCTACGACATTTTTACACATAAAAGCAACTAAAATTTGATTATAACTTGAGCCAATCTCAAGATATAATGATTTGAAGCAAAAAACTCACAATTTTTTTATCACTTTTCTCGCTGTATTTCAGTAACCAAGCATAATTTTAAAATTCTGGAAACGCCATCTTGTAGAGATTCGTTAGACGAGTAATGTGGCATATCTAACTCAGTTCACCCCAAAATGGCGTTTGTCATAAGATAGCACAACAGCGACGATATACGTACGCGGTGTTCGTACACACAGGTTCTTGATACTAGTTTTCTCTTTCTCTCACTCATCATCACTAGCATTGACTCATTCTGTTTTGTTTGTGCCTTTCTTATGTACGCACAAGGTGTACCTACACGGTGTTTAAACCTAAGTTTGCATATCGTTCGCTTGGGTTCGGTGTTCGAGGCGAGCCTGTACACAAAGGCAAAGAAAGTTTGAGGTTTAACGCGTGCACGAAATTTTGTACACGGGTGCAAACTTGTCGATGTTCATGGGAAGACTGAATGAAATCATTGCTTTATGCCTTTACGTAAATTCAAACTTTCTTGATATGTTTGTCCCAAAAAGGTTGTCCCAATGTTTATGTCATTAAACAAATATTCCATTATTACTTCTTTATTTTCTTGCTTAATTCTGAGGAAAGATCAGGGAAAGAAATAACCACCACAACATTATGTATTGAATTTTACATAATCATTTATTTATTTTTATATATAACATTTGTCTTAAAACTATCTTCATGCATGCTATTTTGTATTTTTTCTATGCAAGGAAAATATTTTTGGTTCATCTTCTGAATTAGCATACCTTTTCGCTTCTACTTTGCCACCAGGAATAGGCACAAAACTGTGGAATTTCTGAGCGCCAGATATTGTTTTGGCGTTATAATACAGTTATTATACAGTTCTTCGAGTTCTTCTGACATATTGTTCTAGTGTTCAGTGGATATGTAGCAGAAATTTAATTTTTGATATTTTTATCAGTTTGTTCAATTTCTAAGTTACATAACATTCAGGGAGTTGTGGTATTTTCACAGTCGCGAGCCGGACTGGTTCCTTTTGCCATTCGCTTGAGAGTGCCACCAGGCTCCTTTTCCATGGGATTTTGCAAAAAATTCATACTTTGACTGGAATCTACACAAGCTTGCGAAGTTTTTCTGATTTTTGTATTGTGCTGCTGCTCTATCAGACAAAAAATAAATTTTAGAAAAGTTTGTCACTTGTTTCATAAAATTTATCATTTTTGAGATAAACAAATGAACTGCAGTCTTCCAGTCGTCCAATCTTCCAGTCTTTCAGTCTTCATTCAATTTTGTTATGAATATATAGGGGAAAGTGCTCAGTTGCCGGCACTGGTCGGTTGTCGGCACCCCTATGTAGCTTTTGACAGAAACCAGACATGGACATTCTGATAAATATGATTTGTGTGTTATATTAGCACGATCTTTTTGTGCCGATTGTTGAAACAAACAGACTCGAAGATTCTGTTCTACATCCAAAATATTTTTTGAACAACAACTCTACTTAAAAGTTTTTTTTTATGATTTGCTTAGTGTTATAGAAAGAAGTAAATCGATCAAAAAAGTATGCACATTGAATATTTACGATGTGAATTTGTTCTATTTTGTGATTTAACATTGAATGGCTCCAAATTTTTTTTTTATCAGTTTTCAAAAAGGTTATTAAATTCGGTTGTCGGCACCCAAACATGGTCGGTTGTCGGCACTCTGAGAGAACATCAATGGAAACAGAGTCGAATGCTCCATTTATGTCTAAGAACAGGACACGTATAGTAATGTGACTCAAGTCCATGATTAATTAAACGAATTTCGCGCTAACTCGAACAAATGTTGGCAGCACCCTCTCAGATTTTAATGAAACTTTCTGTATATGAGAACTTTGTCACAAAAAGCCACTTTGCTTACTTTGTTTTTCCAAAAATGATCTAGACTGTCTTTTTAAAAGGGTCAAACTTTTGTACCACTTTTTTTTTCAAATAGCTGTAGTCTAAAAATGACAAATCTTACAAAAAAAAATGTGGGAGTGATTTTCACAAAATTAGTCAAAATTTTGAATAAAAATATTGAAAAAATTCTTCATCGACTCCTACACTGAAAAAATTCGATTTTAAAAATTTAAAGTCGATTTACAAAAAAAAAAACTTGATTTGGATGAAATTTTGTTCCAAGATAGTTAATTATGTTCCCTACCTACCGTCAAAATTTCAAAATTTGGGCACTTTCAGGGAAAAAAAGTAATTTGAAAAAAAAACTTTTCTTCGTCCAAACTGAATTTTTTTTCAGTGTATTTTTATCGAAAACTAAAGCAATGAAAGCCGGTTGCAAAAACTGTTATGATCAATTGGAGTAATGTTGTGAGCCAAAAGCAAAACTGTGCCGACAACCGAACAGATTCCTCTGCCCAATTCGTTACTGATACTTTTTGTATGTATCAGGCAACTAGGAGTTGGGAAAATGGATTCTGAGATGATTATGACTTTCATTGCTTTAGTTTTCGATAAAAATATACTGAAAAAAAATTCAGTTTGGACGAAGAAAAGTTTTTTTTTTTCAAATTACTTTTTTTCCCTGAAAGTGCCCAAATTTTGAAATTTTGACGGTAGGTTCATAATTAACTATCTTGGAACAAAATTTCATCCAAATCAAAAAAGTTTTTTTTTTTGTAAATCGACTTTAAATTTTTAAAATCGAATTTTTTCAGTGTAGGAGTCGATGAAGAATTTTTTCAATATTTTTATTCAAAATTTTGACTAATTTTGTGAAAATCACTCCCACAATTTTTTTTGTAAGATTTGTCATTTTTAGACTACAGCCATTTGAAAAAAAGTGGTACAAAAGTTTGACCCTATTAAAAAGACAGTCTAGATCATTTTTGGAAAAACAAAGTAAGCAAAGTGGCTTTTTGTGACAAAGTTCTCATATACAGAAAGTTTCATTAAAATCTGAGAGGGTGCTGCCAACATTTGTTCGAGTTAGCGCGAAATTCGTTTAATTAATCATGGACTTGAGTCACATTACTACACGTGTCCTATTCAAACGTGAGCTCAAGAATAAAATATCACGATAACGTGCATATAAATTACGAAAATCGTGACTAATATTCTGAAACTATGAACATAAATTGCACTACTCGTGAATAAAATATCAAAAATCGTGACTATATTCCTCAAATCATGAACACAAGTCTCTATTTGTGACTAAAATATCACAATAACGTGATCAAAGATTACGTTAATCTTGACTGAGAATCTGAAATCATGAACATAAGTCACTGCCAGAAAAGTCCAACCCGAAACTCGTGAATATCACGAAAACGTCAATATAAATTACGAATATTGTGACTAACGCCCTGAAATCGTGAACATAAATCGTACAGAGTAGCCTGAAAAAATACTGATTGTAAACTCATGAACAAAATATCGCAGTAACGTCATGAAAAATAACGAAAATCGCGACTAAGCTCCTGAAAACATGAACATCGTTTTAATTGATATACTACAAACCGGCGCATTCCCAAAGTATAAACAAGAATCATAACAAAAATTAAAAATGTTCAGGGAACAATTACACTGCCGTTATAAGCATATTTGTCCCATGTTCTATGGGATTCCCTATATACATGGGACAATTATGCCTAGAACGGCAGTACAGTAACCCAACCAAACATTGCAATATAACTCTATGTACATTTTTGCGCGAACTGGTTATTTAAAACACGTAGTTTCATGAATACGGGGTTGATTATCCATAATTTCGGGAACTTGGTCACAATTTTCGCATATCGGGATTTTTTGGTCATGAATTTATGAACGGATTTTGTTCCGTGCAACAATCAGTTTGTTGGGCTGATCGAAATTAATGTATTGTGAAATTTTATTAAAAAACTGTTTTGGAAACGAAAGCTTCCATCACTTGATCTGGATAAAATACATAAGTCGGAGAGCAAAGATAAATTCATCTTTTTCATCTCGCCTAAAAGAAACTTATTGACTCTTGAGCGTGCAACTGATTCGCTCGACGCCCCAACTAGATTTCATTATTGGTATCAGTCAAATGATGACGAAATACGAAATTATTACCTTGCTTTGATTATATCGGATAGTTAAAAATTTTGATTATTTACGGATTAACATAACATAGTTTTACAAAAAAAAGTCTTCGAATTTCATTTTAGTATAAATGGAAGCCAGAAGAACGAATTCCTTATGATGAAACAAGAAATTTACCTGCTATATATTTTTCAGAGGTATAAAACAAATCTTCTTCAAAACTACTATTAATTACGTCCTAGCTTCGGCTGTACATATACTAAAATTGGAACGATACAGAGTAATCGTGAAGCGTTCCGCATTTTACCCAAAGAATTCCAGGCAACTCCCCCCCAAGCCAAAATTAATTGGATTGAAAAAAAATTGATGCCGACGAATTTAATTTAATATTCCACAAAATATTTTTGGAAAAATATTCTCTGATCACTACATTGAGAACTGTGTTTAAAGCGTCATGAGAACTTTTGGAAAATTATGGGAAGGGGATCTTGTAACTTATCTCTTAGCCAAAATCCCATAGTTGTCAAATTACTTCAATGTAAAATTAAATAACTGTCTGAATTATTATGAGCTCATTTTTGGAAAGATGCTTCAAAATATGGATGAGAGACAATTTTTCGAATGGGAATCTAAATTTGAATAGGTTGATTGCATATAAAACATAAGCTTGTTTACCGAAAACTTACATACATTTCAACATTTGCTGAAAATGTATTTTTTTAGATTGTGTAGAGTTTAGACAACAATTCAATATGGTTAACAACAATAATAACATTTCAGAAACTAGTTGAAAGCTGATGTAATTTTGTCTCTAGCAGGTCAGGATCGGTTTTATGAGCATTGGATTTTTGTTGTATTATCAACTATATGAATAGCCTCTTAGCAGGATGCAATGAATGGCGTACTAAAATTTTGTGTGCTACGTACTAGTACTGCAAGTTGTGAGGTTGACTAATAAAGAAAAGTAAAATTAATGCTCGATAAATTTTTAACGGACACGATCACATTCATTCGAAACTGCCAAATTTCGATGTTAAGTAACATTGAAGAATTTCAAAACGTAAATCTGTTCATCTGCTGAGAGAATAATTTTGACGGTTAATCCTCCTAGAACTAATTATAGACAAGAATTACTCTTCAACCAAATTTGGGTCGAGACTTAATGTCTCCAGCAAAGTTTTCGAAAGTGCTATTTCAAACAACTTTGTCAAAGACATAAATATCCCACATATTCAGAGTATCGAAATATAGTAGTAGAAAACCTTTAGAACAAGCTATTCTGAAATTACTGTATTTGATAAATCTTTTCTGCGGTAATTAAATAATAAATTCACATTGCGTTCAAGGTGCCTTTGAAGCTTACAAAAAAAATAAGGGAATTGGATATAAAACAAATAATTCCCAGATATTAAAAGGACTCAAAAACACAAAGAGTGATTCCATTTTCAGGAGCTAGCATCAATTCGGCGCAAGCTTAGTCCGCCCACCAAGTTAGTGTCGGATTCTGATGAGATGAAGTCGAAACGCAAGTTTCAGTTCCATCCATCCATAATTTAGTTATAGGTTTTGTGTTCTCAACTCTCAATGATTGTTTCAAACAATTTTATCCGTAGCGCAGAAAAAAATAGTTTTCACCTAAATTTTTCTTCACTAAGAAGAAATATAGCAGGCCCAGTCCATTTAAATCCCTATATGTTGAATTCATGTAGCCTTCATATTTTCAACAAAATTGTTTGAAATGACATTATCAAAAACTTTGCTGAAGGCACCATGTCTCTTAATATTTTTGAAAAATTAATTCACCATAATTACCTCTATGAGAGTTAGTCACTAAAATTTCTATATCAAAGCAGGCGCTGTTTTATGTTGATAACTTCCCAAAGTTGTCAAACCTTCAAAGTGAAGGATTATTATATTAGGTGATCTTGAACGTTTAAATTTTTTTAGATCATTTATCCCACTTTTAAAGATCGCAATTTTTGACTTCATTGACATATTATACAAGAAAATAATCAATAGAGGTTTGAAAACTGTTCCATGTTGATCCTTCTTGTTTGTAGACTGGAATGACATCTGTTAGACTACTTATGTTTTTGAGTTTTCAATAATTTATCAAACTCATATTAAATTTTAGCATTTTTTCAAAAACTTTGCGATTTTCATCGAAACCCCCTCCAAACCAAATTTCTGGCTACGCCACTGCCAACACATATAGGTTCATTTTTTTTCTAACATTGTATCTCTAGCTTACGAATATTTGGAATTTTATAATCGTGAACCAAAACGAAGTGGTTATAAGCTTGGTTATAAGTTATTCGCATTTAACAAGGACAATATATGTTTCAAACTATGATGTACTACATTCTTTTCCTAAATGTTGTACAGACAGGTTAAATGTTAACAAATATAATATTAACCACAAATTCGATGAGCAAGATTTATGACTCCTGATTAAATTGGATACCTACTAACGGAGTGTTTAAAATGTACGGAATATTGTGAAATATTTAATAATCAAAAAAATACTTCGAGCTTCGTCTAAAGTTGAGCAGGAATAGCAAAATTACACATGCCTTTTAATCTTTTGGAAAAAATTAGTATCCCGCTTTAATGCTTTAGTGATCTGAACAGATTAGTTTGCTGCAATTATTCCGAGCTTGGCGAATAAAGTTTTATTCGGAATATCCTCCAAAGGAATCTTGACAGTTGACTTTAATGCCTTTATTCTAATGGCATATTCGTTTTTAACACTGCACTACACCGGTGTAGTCAGTGCTACACTCATTCAAACTTGGGTGTAATCAGTCTATCTCTTTCTTTGCACTACACCGGTGTAGCACCAAGAAAAAAACGAAAACGCCATAAGTTACCCGAGATTTTTATTGTAACCAGGCAACCAAAAATGTTTTCAAATTTTGTTTAAATGAAAAAAAAATCACACTATATTTTTTTCCTATTCCATCAACATTACTATCCTATCATTCAAAATTTGTCAACTGGTTAATAAAAACTTGACACAATTTGACAAATTGCATTCATTGACATTTAAATCAAACATGATTTACGAAATTCATAGTCATGTGAAATTAAAATTAAATCTAAAACATTTTTGATGCTCGTATATGTCAGGAGCAGAACACGTAAATTTTTACGATTTTTCTAGTTCTGTGTAATACTAAAAAAACCCCTGAGTTGAACTTGAACAACGACTGGCTTATGAATATTTAAAAATATATTGTATTCCATAAGACAAATTGTTTTTGGTTTAATAATTGAATGTCTTCCAAAACTCGTTGAAATGTAATATGCAAAAGTATTCTGCGTATTAATGATTTTTTTTTCAGAATTGATAATTTACTTTTTCAAAAGTTACAAAGTTTTTCTGTGATCGTTTTTTCTGGTCAAGTCTACCCACCGCGGGAGCCTTGACCAAGGCTTGGGGAGCTTGACCAAGCGAATTTTAAAATATCAGAACAAAAAACAATGGCATATAACATGCTGTTATCTTTTCTTCCCATATTGTTGAGGTTCTTAGTACTAGTTAAAAATATAAAACGATTGTATTTCATGAGCTTTGATTTTTTTTAATGCATTGCTTTTTTGGATTAACTGTACTGATTACATTGCAGGTTCACGTGTCACAAAATCAGCCATAAAAATCATTAGTGTATCTGTGGTGTCCTTGAACGATTGATTGAAAAAAAAATTCTCTTCTTTTTGGAAACGGGAACGATTTTTCCTCAAAAAAACACCATTTTTACCTAAAAAAATTATTAACAAATCCATAACATTAATATGAAAATTTTGACGAAAAAATGGAATCGTTCAAGGACACGGCAGTTAAATTACGAACAAGCAAAAATAAAGTTTTGAAATCCGTTGCAAACTCTTTCGGCACTCGTAGTCACCGCAAATATCGTGATAATCGCGTGTAAAGTTTCAAATATAAGCGTAAGGGAGCAAGATCAAAAACGAAATGAAGAAGATGAAAAATTAGCTGAAGGGATCGAAACAAATATAAAAATATAAACAAAATTAAGTACCAAATGGAACACATTATTAATAATTGTTGAATTTCGTGCTTGGTAAAGTCTCCCCATGTTCCCTTAACCCTATTTGTATTTTCACAATTCGACAGATTCAATAGGTTGAAGACAAAACTAAAAAATATTGCACATGAAAAGCGCACAGAACATGTACCTATCTCGAATAAAAATAATAAAAGACAACAAACACATTCTCGTTATGAACGCTGTTCTCCGGGGCAGCTGGGCGGCATCATTTTTCGTACCTACATTCGCACCCACCAAGCAAAGAGAATGTGGGTGCCTATCTACAGCTTGCTATGGAGAACGAATGATGCATAGCAGTTGATATCTCTTCGAATGGGAGAGAGAATGAGCAACGGGTACTATTACGCTATGCTCATATACCTACACTATAGAACAGCAATGATTCACCAGCTTCGGTGGTGGTGAACCAAAGCCGTCAACTCCGCAGCTCAGTGGTGTATGTTCGTGAAGCGAAGAACGAATGAAGAGTGTTCGTTCTTTTTCAGCTGATTCGTTTTCCAAGCTCTGCAAATACCTCACCAATCGCTGCTTCCGAGTCTTCATAGGCGGCACCATATCCCCGTGAAACTATTCCTCACCTAGATTAACTCTCTCATTACAGAGCTACCCGGAGACATCTACGTGTTCACTTGCACCCATGACATAATCTTGGTTGCCCTGGAGAAATCCATCACGCGTACCGGGATAAAATTACAGGCGGTCGTCAACGCCGTCGCCCGATGAGCACTCGCCACAGTATTCAACATCTACGCCGGAAAATGTGCTATCACTCACTGCTGCGGCACTCACCACCTAGCCAACTCCAGGTCAATCCATCTTAACGACACTATTGTACCCTTTCGGAAAGAACCGGTCATTCTCGAAATCACCCTTGACAGAAAACTTACATAGACTCACTGCATCCGTCACCCCAAAAACAACCGCAGAAGAGCACTTAACATCGGGCGATCCCAACTAAATAGCACAATATTCTACGGGATCGAGCTTATGGTCGTCAAACGGTGAGATAACATAGTCTTCACTAAAGGGATTATAATGGCAAGGAGACGCCATGTTCCGTTTGAAGTTTCAATTTAGCTGTAGAAGCTTATAGCTGAGTTCGGATTCAGGAGGCAGCATATCGTTTCTTTGTTTTTTTTTTAATCTCTTTAGTTCTTACAAGTTTCCTGTATCATGCCTCCACGCGAGTCTAAGTCTATTGATGACATCTGGTCCTTAGACTGGCGACGACTGGGTGCTATCAGCCTTGTGCCGATAGTAGCAGAATGAGAGGGTGCGAACAGATCTAATAAAGGAAACACTACCGTAGACAAGAAATAGCGAATTCTGTCTAAATACTGTTACAATAGATAATGATCCGGTTCATTACGTAGATAAGATTAGCTTTTCTAGGCAATACACCCACGGTCGGCTGTGTGGAGTTAAAATTGCTTTTGTTTAGGAAACATAGGATACTCTCGGTAGCCGGCTGCTCAGACTTGAAAAAGAACCAAAACTAAACAAGATCTTTTCTTTTTAGAGTGATCGTGTACTCGAAGACTAACTAAACAACTACCTAATAAAATATTCTTTACAGGTCGCATCGCTTGCTTGGAGCGAATCCTAGATCTTATACCCCTCCAAACCACCAACTCCGCGACACCTATGGAAGAGTCTGATGAATCGTCGTCCTTCCGTTAAGTAGGTGGAGCATCAACACTTCCCGTCTACCTAATCGTTTATCCTTCCCCGTGAACGATGGAGATGGGGGCGGCCGGCAATGACGGCTATCATGCTGTTGAGGTCTTAATATGGGTCGGATTGGTATGAATTCCTACTTACCACTTCCTAAGCAACACTTATTAGATAATCAGCAGTCATACATAATGAAGTCAGTGTGAAATCCGCCAAAATTATCGTCACAACGCAACGCAGCGCAATATTCTACGGGATCGAACTTACGTGCCGAGACTTAGAGCGCACAGTGGCACCTGTTCATACAAAGTTGTGACAAAATTATAAAAATTGGTCTTTGTGCCAAAAAATTGGGGTTTTAACAAATTTTGGGTCGCTGAATTCATTTAAAGGGCGAACACGAAATTATTGCGACACATTCAACAGGGCATAACATTTTTACCATTGGGTAAAAATCAACCAAATTTTGTACACGTTCTCATTGATGTGTATTGTTTACATGCTGTCAAACTCGAAGTCGCGTTTTTCGATTCAACGAAAATGGAGGTGAACCAACGCGAGTCGAGAGAACAAATTCTTTCCAAACACCTGGAATTTCCTGACCTGTCGCACCGGCAGTTTGGAAAAATGTTGAACATTCACCATTCAACCGTCTCCAGAGTATTGAAACGGTTCCAGGAGCACCAGGTTGACGTTGGATCACGGCAAAGGAGCTGGAAGAAAACCGGGACCGGAGAACAAAAAGACGGAGGGAAAGGTGAAGCGGATGATTAAAGCAAATCCCAACGTCTCAAGCCGTGATTTGGCTAAAAAGATCGGCATGTCGCAGAGCTACGTCCAGAATGCAACGAAGAGAGCTGGACTACATACATACAAGGTACAGAACTTCCCAAACCGCGATGAGCGGTAACAATCGACGGCTAAAACTCGGGCACGGAAGCTCTACGAGAAGATGCTGACAAAATATGTGCTGTGTGATGGACGACGAAACGTATATAAAAGCCGAATTTAAGCAAATTCCGGGCTTGGAGTTTTTCACCGGCAAGAGCAAGTTCTTTGTGGACGACAAATTTAAGAAGAAGAAAATGTCGAAGTTCGCCTCCAAATATCTCATTTGGCAGGCCATCTGCTCTTGCGGACTGAGGAGTGAGCCTTTCGTGACAAAGGGCACAGTAAATGGCGAGATATACAAATCTGAGTGCCTCGAGAAGCGCCTTTTGCCGTTCTTGCAGCGACGAAGCTCCGCTATTTTGGCCAGATTTGGCATCATGCCACTATTCTAAAGGTCGTCGTGCCACTGTGGAGCGGTGCGGTTAGCCTCTAGACTACTTCCAAGCACCCCTGCCGAAGCAACCTGCGTCGAGGCCGGAGTATTCCCCTGTCTCCATGCAAGCAGCCATTGTAGCTTTCAAAGGGACACTAAATTTCCTCGAGATGATAGCAGGCGACACATGTTCCCTTCTCACCATCGCAGCCCAACTATTGCCCGACTGCATCGCTTGAGAATTCTCGAGCCTGACACAACCCTGCACCGAACATAGACGACAGCCTCACCCGCACAATAAAGGTCCGGGAGGGGAGTGGGCGTAGCGTATTGGTAAATCAATTGCCTTGTACGCAGCGCACCTGGGTTCGAGTCCCGACCCCGCACATAGGGTTAGAAATTTTTCCTAAGAGACTTTTCTAACCCGAAGAGGCGAATGACCTTAAGGTTAAAACCTCTATAATTGAAATAAAAAAAAAATAATAAAGGTCCGGTCCGCCTGGCAGCAATATATCAAAATACAGGGAACTCGTCAACCGGAAGTACCAAAAACACTTCAAAGTATCCACCGACGGCTCCAAAAGGGGACGACGGCGTTGGAGCGGGAATCAACGGATTAGGGAGCAGGGCGAAGGACTTCTTGCGGGTACATTTTCACAATGTCCGAAGATAGAGTGATGTGAAGCGCATCACACTGGAGCGTAGATCTTGCTGACCTACAGATCCGACTAAAGCATGTCGTTCAGCGAATATCCTGACGCTGTCTTCCAGGACGCGTCGAACACAACCCTAGCCCTCATCGTGGTGCTTGATTCCTTAAAAACGAGTGATGTTAGAAGTAGCAATGCGCCTTTACGTCATTTACAGACTCGTAGAGCCTTCTCACGCGACCGAGTTGTAGGTACTCGACCATCGAGCGGTGATACGATTCCTTGATTGAAAAATTTCATTGCAAACGGCACTCCAGGTTATAAAAACGGCGTTCTGGGATAGCTCTGGACGCCCCCAGGAAGACTTCTGGATCCTTGATTCTTCCCCTAATCGAAGATCCAGAAGTCAATGTACTTTTCAGTCGACTCACGCTTAACTCTACTGGTGTAAAACTCTTCACAGCGGTTTTCTTCGGGAGAGCGTGCGGGACCAGTGGAATTCGCTTCTATCTACCAAAACTTCTTAAGTGCGGCTTCCAAATCTTCGTTTGTAGTGGAAAGATTGCAGATCCGGAGAATGCAGCTAGATCCATTGGATGCGGAACCAGAGACCGCCCAGTCGAATGGCGTTTCAACTAGCCACAGAAGACCGTTACCGAGCGAGATCTTCCAACCGGTATGAAGTTCTCAGAAGTCCTCACTTCCGATGACTTGGGACATGGAACTGTGGATCTGCTAACCCAATATGCGGAAATTTCCACGCCGACGTATCGACCACCATAGTCAGCAGCTCGGCGGATGTTTACTTTAGAATGAGAAGCTCGAGTTTCGTGGAGAATGACTGAGTTCTCGATTCAATAAAGCTGGTGATGGTTTTTTCCACCCTTTGCGTTCAAAGATCGATTTCTGCAACCCCTGTGTTTATGTGTGTGTGTTTATGTATGTGTGTGTGTGTCAAATGTCACTATTTTTTTAGAAATGGCTAGAGCGATTTGCACAAACTTAATCTCAAATGAAAGGTACAACCTACCCACCGGCTGCTGTTGAATTTTGTGACGATCGAAAATCCGGTTCCGGAGCTAGGGATTTATGAGTACGGTCATACAGAGACTTCACATCTCTGACAAATAGATGGTTGACAAAATATAGAGATGTCAAACCTTTTTATTCCCGTTAAAAAAGAAAGGGCGCGGAATTATTTCGTGAGAAAAACAAAACATTTGCACTGCAAAAACTTGTTGAGGTTAGGTATTTCGTAATGATAATAAACCGATTTTCTTGACTTTGCATCTTTGGTTGTTAATGAGCTGTCAGAAATCTTAATTAAGATTTCTGACAGCTCATTTACAACCAAAGATGCAAACTAAAGTCAAAGGAAATTGGTTTGTTTTCACCAGGAAATACCTAACCTCAATCAATTTTTGCAGTACAAAATATTTTGTTTTCATTACGAAATAAGTCAGCGCCTTCTCTTTTTCAACGAGATTAGAAAGGTCAATAAGAGAGTCAGACTTTGGCGTTGGCTTTTGTGCAAACAAATATCAAAACAAGCTGTTGAAACAGAAACCGGCCCAACATACGTTCGGGAGTAAATTTTCCCTTGCAGCCGATGCCATTAGCCCTAGACCAGTGTGCCCCAGCATTATTGCTCACTTCATAGGATCTATTTTAATTGTGAGCTTCCTATTATTAAAGTTCCGAGTGAAAAAAGCTACATAAATACCGCTGCCGACTGCGGTTGATCTCAATTCCAGGGGAAACTCGCTGGAGCTTCAATTCGTAACCCAACACTCGCTTTTAGCAGAGAAAGAGATAAATGCACTTGTGCGGCAGATTTTATCGTCTGCATCAATATTCCACGAATTACAGTACTTGCGATACTTCCTGGTTCGCATCAGCAGGATGGATCAGGTGAATCTGAGAAATTTTAGCCAGTGGAATTTCCACTGATTGGACTGCTGAAATATGCATCGCAATAATTGAAATCCATAGTTTCTATAATATTTCAACAATCACCAGCTTTCGGTTCAATTCTGGTTTTGCTGTGTCGGTAGATTTTCGGAACAGCTTACCAGCATCTATGGACGGCTGACTGGAACCCATCTAATAAATATTATTCTCACATTTTCCCCAAATTTTCGAAACCTCTCTCCGGCGGTGTTCGCAGTTAGCCAAAAGCAACGGTTGACTGAGGGTCTGAGCTTGTGGGTTGGGCTGGAGGGGAAACTGAAAAACCAGTTGCTGACAGGAACTGGTGCTTCTGCCGGGTTAACTGGTGCATTCTTTCTTCCCCGCCTACCCCCGTTAGCCGCTTTGCTCGGCGAGTGTTCCGATGCCATTGGACGACCTCATGCCGTGACGTCTGACTGCAATAAATTTGCACCATTATCGCCGCCAGTGAATTGTGTTGCAGAATTGTGCACTCAACTGAAGGCGAACCAACATAAACGCAAAAACAGCTGCCGTAGCATCGGGTTTTGACACACTCACTGTCTGGCTAACCTCTGCTAGACGGGTAAGCTGTAGTAGCTATTACTGCTTTACCGTGAGATATGACCTCATTGCCGGAAAATTCAGGCAAATGGTGAGTGTTTTGAGTTTGATGTCAGTGGAACGTAAAAAATTTTGAAGAACTTTTTTACTCAAATGGTTTCTTTGGATTTTGGACTTGGATTTGAACTTGGACTTGCACTTGGACTTGGACTTGGACTTGGACTTGGACTTGGACTTGGACTTGGACTTGGACTTGGACTTGGACTTGGACTTGGACTTGGACTTGGACTTGGACTTGGACTTGGACTTGGACTTGGACTTGGACTTGGACTTGGACTTGGACTTGGACTTGGACTTGGACTTGGACTTGGACTTGGACTTGGACTTGGACTTGGACTTGGACTTGGACTTGGACTTGGACTTGGACTTGGACTTGGACTTGGACTTGGACTTGGACTTGGACTTGGACTTGGACTTGGACTTGGACTTGGACTTGGACTTGGACTTGGACTTGGACTTGGACTTGGACTTGGACTTGGACTTGGACTTGGACTTGGACTTGGACTTGGACTTGGACTTGGACTTGGACTTGGACTTGGACTTGGACTTGGACTTGGACTTGGACTTGGACTTGGACTTGGACTTGGACTTGGACTTGGACTTGGACTTGGACTTGGACTTGGACTTGGACTTGGACTTGGACTTGGACTTGGACTTGGACTTGGACTTGGACTTGGACTTGGACTTGGACTTGGACTTGGACTTGGACTTGGACTTGGACTTGGACTTGGACTTGGACTTGGACTTGGACTTGGACTTGGACTTGGACTTGGACTTGGACTTGGACTTGGACTTGGACTTGGACTTGGACTTGGACTTGGACTTGGACTTGGACTTGGACTTGGACTTGGACTTGGACTTGGACTTGGACTTGGACTTGGACTTGGACTTGGACTTGGACTTGGACTTGGACTTGGACTTGGACTTGGACTTGGACTTGGACTTGGACTTGGACTTGGACTTGGACTTGGACTTGGACTTGGACTTGGACTTGGACTTGGACTTGGACTTGGACTTGGACTTGGACTTGGACTTGGACTTGGACTTGGACTTGGACTTGGACTTGGACTTGGACTTGGACTTGGACTTGGACTTGGACTTGGACTTGGACTTGGACTTGGACTTGGACTTGGACTTGGACTTGGACTTGGACTTGGACTTGGACTTGGACTTGGACTTGGACTTGGACTTGGACTTGGACTTGGACTTGGACTTGGACTTGGACTTGGACTTGGACTTGGACTTGGACTTGGACTTGGACTTGGACTTGGACTTGGACTTGGACTTGGACTTGGACTTGGACTTGGACTTGGACTTGGACTTGGACTTGGACTTGGACTTGGACTTGGACTTGGACTTGGACTTGGACTTGGACTTGGACTTGGACTTGGACTTGGACTTGGACTTGGACTTGGACTTGGACTTGGACTTGGACTTGGACTTGGACTTGGACTTGGACTTGGACTTGGACTTGGACTTGGACTTGGACTTGGACTTGGACTTGGACTTGGACTTGGACTTGGACTTGGACTTGGACTTGGACTTGGACTTGGACTTGGACTTGGACTTGGACTTGGACTTGGACTTGGACTTGGACTTGGACTTGGACTTGGACTTGGACTTGGACTTGGACTTGGACTTGGACTTGGACTTGGACTTGGACTTGGACTTGGACTTGGACTTGGACTTGGACTTGGACTTGGACTTGGACTTGGACTTGGACTTGGACTTGGACTTGGACTTGGACTTGGACTTGGACTTGGACTTGGACTTGGACTTGGACTTGGACTTGGACTTGGACTTGGACTTGGACTTGGACTTGGACTTGGACTTGGACTTGGACTTGGACTTGGACTTGGACTTGGACTTGGACTTGGACTTGGACTTGGACTTGGACTTGGACTTGGACTTGGACTTGGACTTGGACTTGGACTTGGACTTGGACTTGGACTTGGACTTGGACTTGGACTTGGACTTGGACTTGGACTTGGACTTGGACTTGGACTTGGACTTGGACTTGGACTTGGACTTGGACTTGGACTTGGACTTGGACTTGGACTTGGACTTGGACTTGGACTTGGACTTGGACTTGGACTTGGACTTGGACTTGGACTTGGACTTGGACTTGGACTTGGACTTGGACTTGGACTTGGACTTGGACTTGGACTTGGACTTGGACTTGGACTTGGACTTGGACTTGGACTTGGACTTGGACTTGGACTTGGACTTGGACTTGGACTTGGACTTGGACTTGGACTTGGACTTGGACTTGGACTTGGACTTGGACTTGGACTTGGACTTGGACTTGGACTTGGACTTGGACTTGGACTTGGACTTGGACTTGGACTTGGACTTGGACTTGGACTTGGACTTGGACTTGGACTTGGACTTGGACTTGGACTTGGACTTGGACTTGGACTTGGACTTGGACTTGGACTTGGACTTGGACTTGGACTTGGACTTGGACTTGGACTTGGACTTGGACTTGGACTTGGACTTGGACTTGGACTTGGACTTGGACTTGGACTTGGACTTGGACTTGGACTTGGACTTGGACTTGGACTTGGACTTGGACTTGGACTTGGACTTGGACTTGGACTTGGACTTGGACTTGGACTTGGACTTGGACTTGGACTTGGACTTGGACTTGGACTTGGACTTGGACTTGGACTTGGACTTGGACTTGGACTTGGACTTGGACTTGGACTTGGACTTGGACTTGGACTTGGACTTGGACTTGGACTTGGACTTGGACTTGGACTTGGACTTGGACTTGGACTTGGACTTGGACTTGGACTTGGACTTGGACTTGGACTTGGACTTGGACTTGGACTTGGACTTGGACTTGGACTTGGACTTGGACTTGGACTTGGACTTGGACTTGGACTTGGACTTGGACTTGGACTTGGACTTGGACTTGGACTTGGACTTGGACTTGGACTTGGACTTGGACTTGGACTTGGACTTGGACTTGGACTTGGACTTGGACTTGGACTTGGACTTGGACTTGGACTTGGACTTGGACTTGGACTTGGACTTGGACTTGGACTTGGACTTGGACTTGGACTTGGACTTGGACTTGGACTTGGACTTGGACTTGGACTTGGACTTGGACTTGGACTTGGACTTGGACTTGGACTTGGACTTGGACTTGGACTTGGACTTGGACTTGGACTTGGACTTGGACTTGGACTTGGACTTGGACTTGGACTTGGACTTGGACTTGGACTTGGACTTGGACTTGGACTTGGACTTGGACTTGGACTTGGACTTGGACTTGGACTTGGACTTGGACTTGGACTTGGACTTGGACTTGGACTTGGACTTGGACTTGGACTTGGACTTGGACTTGGACTTGGACTTGGACTTGGACTTGGACTTGGACTTGGACTTGGACTTGGACTTGGACTTGGACTTGGACTTGGACTTGGACTTGGACTTGGACTTGGACTTGGACTTGGACTTGGACTTGGACTTGGACTTGGACTTGGACTTGGACTTGGACTTGGACTTGGACTTGGACTTGGACTTGGACTTGGACTTGGACTTGGACTTGGACTTGGACTTGGACTTGGACTTGGACTTGGACTTGGACTTGGACTTGGACTTGGACTTGGACTTGGACTTGGACTTGGACTTGGACTTGGACTTGGACTTGGACTTGGACTTGGACTTGGACTTGGACTTGGACTTGGACTTGGACTTGGACTTGGACTTGGACTTGGACTTGGACTTGGACTTGGACTTGGACTTGGACTTGGACTTGGACTTGGACTTGGACTTGGACTTGGACTTGGACTTGGACTTGGACTTGGACTTGGACTTGGACTTGGACTTGGACTTGGACTTGGACTTGGACTTGGACTTGGACTTGGACTTGGACTTGGACTTGGACTTGGACTTGGACTTGGACTTGGACTTGGACTTGGACTTGGACTTGGACTTGGACTTGGACTTGGACTTGGACTTGGACTTGGACTTGGACTTGGACTTGGACTTGGACTTGGACTTGGACTTGGACTTGGACTTGGACTTGGACTTGGACTTGGACTTGGACTTGGACTTGGACTTGGACTTGGACTTGGACTTGGACTTGGACTTGGACTTGGACTTGGACTTGGACTTGGACTTGGACTTGGACTTGGACTTGGACTTGGACTTGGACTTGGACTTGGACTTGGACTTGGACTTGGACTTGGACTTGGACTTGGACTTGGACTTGGACTTGGACTTGGACTTGGACTTGGACTTGGACTTGGACTTGGACTTGGACTTGGACTTGGACTTGGACTTGGACTTGGACTTGGACTTGGACTTGGACTTGGACTTGGACTTGGACTTGGACTTGGACTTGGACTTGGACTTGGACTTGGACTTGGACTTGGACTTGGACTTGGACTTGGACTTGGACTTGGACTTGGACTTGGACTTGGACTTGGACTTGGACTTGGACTTGGACTTGGACTTGGACTTGGACTTGGACTTGGACTTGGACTTGGACTTGGACTTGGACTTGGACTTGGACTTGGACTTGGACTTGGACTTGGACTTGGACTTGGACTTGGACTTGGACTTGGACTTGGACTTGGACTTGGACTTGGACTTGGACTTGGACTTGGACTTGGACTTGGACTTGGACTTGGACTTGGACTTGGACTTGGACTTGGACTTGGACTTGGACTTGGACTTGGACTTGGACTTGGACTTGGACTTGGACTTGGACTTGGACTTGGACTTGGACTTGGACTTGGACTTGGACTTGGACTTGGACTTGGACTTGGACTTGGACTTGGACTTGGACTTGGACTTGGACTTGGACTTGGACTTGGACTTGGACTTGGACTTGGACTTGGACTTGGACTTGGACTTGGACTTGGACTTGGACTTGGACTTGGACTTGGACTTGGACTTGGACTTGGACTTGGACTTGGACTTGGACTTGGACTTGGACTTGGACTTGGACTTGGACTTGGACTTGGACTTGGACTTGGACTTAGACTTGGACTTGGACTTGGACTTGGACTTGGACTTGGACTTGGACTTGGACTTGGACTTCAACTTGGACTTAAATTTGGACTTGGACTTAAACTTGATTGTTTCCATCTAATCGATTCTACGAAATTCGATTCCGATCATTATCTGCTTCTGACCAAAATTAAGTCCCTCATCGTAATGGATTTTGAACCCTTTTCTCGGAACGACCAAGTTCCAGCGCCTTTGCGGTTGTGACGATGACCTTTCAAAATCAACTACCCAACAGTTTGTCACTGAATGAATGCCCTATTGAAGAATACAAAGCACAAGCAAGGTGGTGAAAATTCACTCCTGCCGGTTCCAACGAACACCCAACTGGGGTGTTGGTGGCCACTTCGCATGTATTTCCGCTTTCTGTCACATTAAACCGGCGCTGCAGTTATAAATTATTCGCTCGGTACTGATGAGAATTCCGCACACCCTGCTCGACAGCAGCAGTGCCACCACCCGCATGAATAAACATGACGGTTCCATCGGAACCAACTGGGAACCGAAAGACCGGAGAAATGCTTCGCTACTGCTACAAGCCGACTCAGCGAAAATGAAGTAAAAAGTGGAATAAAATAAAACGAACAACGGAACCCTCAAAATATGTCCCCAAAAATAACAGTCATCTCTCCCCGGTGCTGGGCCAACCTTCCCCCTCCGTGGATTCACCATCACGAAAAACCAAACAGCGAAACAAGAGTGAAGGCAGT
>NC_080671.1:401908334-401925334 GCF_030247195.1 Topomyia yanbarensis | reverse complement strand
AAGAAACCCACATGAGTCCTGGTTGGTTGAAATCGCCAAGGACTATCATCACATCGTTTGTATCTGCCTGAGAAGAAGCGCGCTCTATGGAGTCTAAGTGGAACTGCATAATAGAACAATCGAGTCGTTTTTCTGGAGGAATGTAAACAGCTCCAATAAAGTAGTTCTTCGTTTGCGTAGTAATCTTCGTCCAAACTGCTTCAATGCTTGATTAACTATCCACACCAAACTCACAGGAAGCAAGTGCGGAAGAAACAGCAATTAAAACTCCCCCGCTGAGATCATGGATACTGTTACGAGCACCTCGATCCGCACGATAAACCGCGTAAGAATCCCCGAAGAGCTGCATCGATGTAATACGATCATCAAGCCAAGTTTCCGTTAGAACGAAGATATCGTAGTCGCCGTCAAGAGCAGCCAAGTACAAGACCTCGATTTTCGTCCTTAGCCCTCTGACGTTTTGGTAATACAATCGCAAACCATCGATGCCACGTGCCAAGCGTCCCAAAAAATTGCAAGGACGTGATGTACCCGATGGCAAGCTGGAAACCAGAAGGTTTTCAGGAAGCGGATCGTCATTTAAAGCAAAATACTCGCCTGAGAAGGGAGTGGGGAAGACCCCCTCACGACCTCCGAACGCAGGGCCGGGACGACTAAGCTGGTCGCTGGCTGGTAGCACGACTGCGTCGGAGCGCTCGGGGGCTTCCGTAATGCGGCATGACAGGCGTCCCGGTGATGGCAGCGCAGCGTGAATTCGTTTGTGCAGTCTCGGCGATGACGGCGGAACAATGCTTCTTCGTAACGGTGGCAAGTTGTGCAAGAAAGAAATTCTGAAGTCGGCGATGTAACATGTACTATTTCCCATCAGCTACTTAGTCACCATTGGGCTTTCCAAATTCTCAGTATGATTACATCCGCTTGGAGTTTGGAGTCGGTTTAGTCCGGGTCCACGATTGAATTTTATTGACATGTCGATGAATTCTCGAAACAGCAGGCCCTCGGGCCAAGCAGACGGAGTAGGTGCTATCTGTTTCAGTACTGGATCAAGGCCAATCTTAAACGATACGAAGGACAAATTTGTAGTGTCTTTACCCTTTGGCACTAAACGCACGATATCAGTGGTACCTTCAACATTCAATCAACGAAGAAGGATTTTCTGGACGTCACTGTCGGTGATCATAGGGTGAAAACCAGACAGGTATAACCAGAACTTTGGCGGTGGTGCTTCAGGAGTAATAGACGTAACGGACATGTCACTGAGGTCAACCACATTTGTTCCATGGTTAACCGTAGCACGTACAGGCTGGCCTTGATTTCCACGGCGACTTTTCACTCCCAGTCTAGGCCAAACTGGCGTATCAGTTTGACCACTAGAGCGAATTGGTTCATCATTCGTTCGATCGGCATGGTTCTGGCACACAGTCAAACGGTCGACTTTTTGGCTCAACGATTCAACAAATGAAGAAATTGTTGTTGAATTTGAGATAATAGATTTTCAACATTCGGTGAGGCAATTCCAGACATCTTTGGTGGCAATATACCTTTTATTTGGGACTAAGCTTGTGAAAATGGGCACACCATCTCCGATAAACTTATATGAGTTAATTTTAATGGGTAGCATCTTTTCCGGGGCATTCCTGGAACCGTCTATGGTGGTCAATGTTGCCAATGAAACTTCGGTTGACTATCAGTGAGCTACACCGAGGAAAAAGAACTTAAGAATTTCATAAGTTTCGACTTATGACCATGTACAATTTTGATTCCATTAGATGCTTATGCATTACATAAGCATGTATATGAATTTCATAAGTTCGCCTTATAAAATTCATACATGTGTCCTAAGATTATTATAAAAATGTTATTGTGAAAATTGTCAAAAAAACATTGCTGGATTTAGTTTTGATATGGTGCTCTGCTTTAAAAAAATGTAAGTATTTTTTTGTTAAATGATTATTGCCTCAATTTTTTTTGTTAATATTTTACAGTATCTCTTCAATGTTGTGCAATAACAGAAGTTTCTACCGTAGGTTATTGGCCAATTCTGAGCCCACCTGGAAACATCTAGCTTCCTAATACGTAATCTTTTTCCAATTGTAGATTTTTGAATATAAGGGTAATTATAGTTATTTTTAAAAATTAATAAAAAGACATGAAAAAATGAATAAAAAATGTTTTCTAATTTATTATATCAGGCGCATAACATTCATGAACTTCACAAGAAATCTCTTTTATAATTTATATTTGAACACGATGATTAATATAAGCATACTTGTATGAAGTTCTTATACGTCCTAAGAATTTCATAAGTATATCTTATGAAATCCGTAAGTGGCTAGATGGCCATTTTCTTCGCCAACTCATAAGACAAACTTATGATTTTCATATGTGATACTTGTGGCGCAAAGTCATAAACGATTCTTATGGATTTCAATAGTTATTTTACGTCGGTGTATAACTGTGTGTAAGTTGTTTGACACACATTTTAGCGAAATTTTTACATTTTTTGGATACATCGCGTTATCGGTTTGAATAGGAATTTTTAAGCTGACCAACTCTGACGAAAAAATCCGTACACCATACCGCAACGAAGCGAAATCGTTCACCACAGTGTACGGATTTTTTCGTTCGAGTTGGTCAGCTTAGGAATTTTCTGTGTAACCGCACTCCACAATCCGCAACTTCGAAGCCGTAAGTCGGATCGGGATGAAATATTACAGGGATAAAACACCTTTCATTTCACACTAAGTTTGGTCAAATCGGTCAAACCATCTCCGAGAAACCGATGAGACTGCTATTCTGAATTTGGATACTTCCGCCGGGGCTTCCGGAACCGATGATGGTGGTCAACCGGCACATCAGGATTGACTCCCGTAACATCCTGATTATGGCATACTGGCCATAGCGAACGTCAACGGACAGGACACGGATCACGAATTGGATGGCGACTTTGGGTGGACAGGCGTGCTCTTCTACTCCCTGAGTAAGGAAGGATGACACCGACTTGCAATGGCGAGTGGGCTAACAGCACGGCTGCCTCCGTCACGACAAAATCCTGGCAGGTCTCCGGGTACGTCCAAACAACGTCACCATTTAGTTGGTGGTACTAGGTCCCGATGGATCACTCCCGAATACGCCGATCCAGCTCTGAACACTACTCCCCATGAAGCAGAGTGTCAACCCTAGCATGACCTCCCGGCTTCATAGATAATCATGGGATCACAAGAGGCGAGTATGTACAACGAGTGGAGATAGCGGCCCGGAGTTGGAGCAAAACAAAGAAACTCACACATACGGAGCAGGCGCGGTGAATCCGTTGGCTAGAGGTGGTTTGATGAGGTCACCACCAAAAGCAACAGCTGAAGTCATTCAGCAAGAGCAGGAGGAGGGAAAGCAGCAACATCAGCTACAACAACAGCCAGAGCAGACCGGGATGAGTTACACCCCACAGACGCCCAAAGTAGTAGCAGTGAAGTGCTTGGTGGGGGAGCTCCACAAGTTTGTGGACCCTAGAAATAATGTCCATAAGGACATTAAGGAGATGGTTGTCAGAATCCGAAAGGTGTTAGTTTTGGGCAACACGGAGGGTATAGCTGATCGAGTATTGGCGTCGGCAAAAGCTTACTGCTTTCCTTGACCACCCACTCACCCCCCCCCCCCCCCCCCCCCGTCAAGCTAGGGAAGGAAAAGCAGATTGGAGTGGAGAATACACCAGTTTCAGTGGCTCCAAAGAGGTCACGAAAGGGAAGACCAGGTGGACCCAAGAGGCAAACGCTCGAGGACGTTGTTGTTGTCGAATGAAAGGACGTCACCCAACAGGAAACCCTCCGGCTCGTCAGAAGGCGCCAAAAGAAGAAGCCGCCTGCAGCGCTGCTCAAGAAGGTCAGAGAGGACCCGGAGCTGAGGGATTTGGAACGGGTAAGAATAAGGCGTATCCGAGAAGCCCAAGCGATGGATGGTCGAGATGCCCATTGAGAGTCGCCCCGCGAGTGAATGAACAAGCGAAGAAATGCATCAAGTGTGTGGACTTTGGACATTTCGCTGGGGTTTGCAAAAGCCCGGATAGATACGAGATGTGCTGAAAATGCGGGGAGACGAGCCATCTTGCGAAAGACTGCACACAGAGGGCGAAGTGCTTGCTTTGCACTCCAGCGAACGGAAACGACCATCAGACGGGTGGTTTTAATTGCCCTGCCTACAAGAAGGTGACTGCAGGCCAACAGTAATGGGGATAACTCAGATAAATCTGAATCACTGTGACGCCGCATCGGAACTGTTGTGGCAGTCTACGGCAAAAACTATGAGTTAAGTCACTTTGATTGCAGAGCCGTGGTTGGCGGATAGATCGGGAACAGCTCCGATACAAGTTCTGGGCAGATTCCCCATTCAAGAAGCTATAGAACGTTCATACGAGGTCCTCGTAATCGCCAAAATCAACGGCGTCTTCGTGTGCAGCTGTTATGCTCCTTCAAGGTGGACAGTGGAGCAGTTCAGCCTAATGCTGAAGCAGTTCATCGAGCAGTTGATTGGTCGAAAGTCGGTAGTTATTGGTGGTGACTTAAACGCCTGAGCTGTGGAGTGGATAGGAAAGTGCATCCTACAAGAAGCTCTGGTGAAGTTAGACATACGATTGTGCAATGAAGGTTCACTTAGCACATTTCTGAGAGACTTGAGGGAGTCTATAATCGACGTCACCTCCTGTAGTCCTATATTGACGGCGAACATGGATTGGAGAGTATGCGAAACATATACGTATAGTGGCTACCAGGCGATTCGCTACCGTATCGGTCAATGCTGCTGCACGGGGAAGGATGACCATCGAGCGAAAGTGGTAGACGAAAGTCTTTAACAAAGACTTCTTCGTTGAGACGCTTTGACTGAACGGCGGGATCGAGAACGTTGATGCGGCTGAGCTAACAAAAAGGATTGTGGAGGCTAGTGACGCCACAATTCCGCAAAAACTGGAACCACGCAATAGACGAAGTCCAGCTTATTGGTGGAACGAGACGCTTAGTAAGCTACGCGCTGCTTGTCTCAGAGCTAGGGCCGATTCCAAACGGGAGATCAGATTTAGCAAGCCAGATTGTCACAAGGAGTTGTGCCGAGAGGTAGATGTCAATCCCTGGGGCGCCGCATACCTAGTCGTGATGGTGAAAATGAAGGGCTTTACGATGCCAGCCGAAATGTGCCCGGGTAAGCTAAAGATAATCGTCGAGGGTCTCTTCTCGAAGCACGATCCAACTACCTGGCCACCGACACAGCGAAGAAGGAACAAACACGGACGATCGGCATCGAAGCGCCTGAAATGAAAGAAAGCGCCCTGGTCCGGATGGAATACCTAACGTGGTGCTGAAAGCTGCGATCCTGGCATATCCGGATATGTTCAGGATGGTACTGCAGAAGTGTCTAAATGAAATAAACTTCCCCGAAATGTGGAAGGTCCAGAAGCTGGTGTTGCTGCCGAAGCTAGGGAAGCCATCGGGCGATACGGTTTCATATAGGCCTCTATATGTCTGCTGGATACACTCGGAAAATCCTTGGAAATAATCATCCTTAACAGGCTGACGAAATGCACTCACGATAAGACGATAAGACAGAGGTTTTGTTGGTCAGCAACTGCAAAGCGGTTCAGACGATGCAAATCGAAGTCAGGGGTGATTGCATCGAAGCGTGAACTGAAGCGATTAGGAGTTATAGTCGACGACCGGTTGAGCTTCAGCAACCAGGATGAGTACGCCAGTGAAAAGCCAGCGAAGGCAACGAATGCAATGGCAAGGATCATACTAAACGTCAGCGACCCGAGAAGCCGTACGAGACATACGATATGGGGTTCCCGCCTGGGGTGCGGTGCTGAAAACCAAGCGGAACTACTAAAAGCTGAATAGGACCTTTCAGCTGATGGCCACACGAGTCGCGAGCGCGTACAGAATAATATCGTCTGAGGCAGTATGTGTTATCGCCGGGATGATTCTCATCTGCATCACCCTGGCGGAGTATATCGAGTGCTACAATCGTAGAAACACCAGAAACGTAAGGAAGATGGTGAGAACCGTTTCGATGGCGAGGTGGCTGCATTAATGGGACAATACGGAGAAGAGAAACGCCAACAACCCATCCCAACCTGTCGACGTAGGCCAATAGGAAGCACGGAGAGGTGAACTTCCACCTGACACAACTCCTGTCGGGCCACGGCTGCTTCGGAAAGTATCTTCATCGGTTCCGGCACGCAACATCACCATTATTCCCGGAGTATGATAACGTCGAGAAGACACCGGAGCATGTAATCTTCAAATGTCCTAGCTTCGAAGCGACGCGCGGGGAGACGGTTGCATTGAGAGGGCCGGACATCAACCCGGATAATATTTTCTACAGAATGACAAACGACGTAAATACGAAGAACGCGGTCTACAGAGTGGTGACGCAGATCATGACCGACTTACAGCGGAAATGGCGTGATGAACAGGGAGCAACGGTTTCGGGAGCGCAATCACCGCCGGAGAAGGCTACATCCACTGCCCGGAACTAGTCGAGTAGACTGCGACAGAGTGCCGGGTATCGGACTTCGTCACGTTCCACCCGAAATTACAGGACCGACTACGGCACCCTACCGGTGTGCCCGAGAGAAATATAGCCCAAACCAAAGAAGTATACGTGTCGGGAGAGTTTCATTCGCCATGAAACTCTCCTTCGGCGTAAGCTACATTCACCGCCAGGGTCTATACTGACTAGACTGCGACGAGACACCACCAATCGCGGGTCGTCGGGGTTCTAGCGAAACGGACGCCCTGTTCCACCGGAATCGTCGAACTACCCTCGACACCTGGCTGGTTGGCTCGGTTTCGGCAGAACTTCTTTCGCCGGGGAACGCTCCGTTGGTATTTGGGGTCTAGACCGCGTAGTTCTCGAACAAGTTGGGAGCTCAACGAGAAAGTGGTGCAAAATGGGAGAACAGAGCCGAAAGGCTCAGTAAATCAGACAGATTGAAATTTGCCGCCATAATTATCCTCGTAGGCGAAGAACACTAATTATCGACCTACTGCTAGCTTTTTTACTGCCATACAAAATGTATCACGTTGTGGAGATGTTCGAAAACTGGTGGTGTGCCGAGGTGTGCTGTAACCCTACTGAAAGTACTAACTACTAAGCAGTTAGATTGGAGTGTGTGCTGTATACATAAGAAAACCTCTTCTCGAAGTAATTCCGTAAGGTAGTACCAGAGAGGAATAAGGTTCCGTGCAAGAGTACATCTTCAGCGGGTCAGGGGGTGCCCAAACTCGTTCCCTGAGTTTTTGGTTTTGAACATTTTTTCTGCTCCCTAAAAACCACAAACACACATACGTACAAACGGAAATTTTCCGATCCTGACGAACTGATTCGAATGGGTTTTTTTGCACTGACTAGATCACTCATACGATACGGTGTGAAATAAATACACTGATGCTGACGAAACGGTAGCTTCAGTTCAACGATCAGCGGTTTAAATAAAACGTCAACAGGTGTTGGATCGACGAAACTATTCAATGTAGGAAATATGGCAATAATTACGCCGCCTCCGCATGTTTTACGGCTGTTCACAAAACTGTGATCGTTTCTATAAACAGCATATGTATCGCCAAAAAACTGATGAGAATGAATCCTATCAGTTATCCAGATCTCGGTGAGAACAATGATGTCGTTCGGCGACTTTTGTGCGTAGGCCTCGCAGGTTCTGGTAATAAATCGTCAGTTTATCATTCAAGTCTGCGTCTAGAGCCATTTTCTCAAGTTTCTCCACATCATTCCAAAGACGATCGTCTGATAACCCGTTGGCCCGGAAGTTGTCTTTATTTGAGAGATGAGACGTACCATTCGAAGCTTTAGCAGGGCATATACTGCTTCTAATGCTACCTGACGGAGTAACGCTGCCTGCTGATGGAATATCGCTAGATGTTTGAAGACAAAACAGATTTGATGAAGTTTTAAGTTAGTTATTGCTAGGGGTGGGCGTAGCGTAGTTAGTAAATCGATTTCCTTCTACGCAGCACACCTGGGTTCGAGACCCGACCCCGCATATAGGGTTGGAAATTTTTCATAAGAAATTTTTCTAACCCGAAGACGCGAATGATCTTAAGATTAAAACCTCTATAATCGAAATAAAAACAAAAGTTAGTTATTATTACGAATAGAGATCGGTGTTGGTCGTCATTATGGGACGAAAAAGCTGGATAGTAGCAGCCATTGACAATGACAAATGAATGCAGTATTTTCTTCTGTCGCAAAATGAATGCTTTCCCTATCGTTAAAAGTCCTTTTTCAGGGTTAACATATGAGAATCCACAGGTTCGAATGTGTATGAATATTTTAGATTTCTATGTTCTTGCACCGTTGTTTCGGTATTTCCATTAGAAATACCTAAATTACTGGTTATACTGCAACCATTCAGAAGATAATAGGAATTGCAGAATTCGCATTAACAGCCTAAAGTGTATTCTACTTCACTTCGGTTATCTTTCTGACAATACCAACCAATCTTATTTGTGTAAAATTCAAATTACGTAAATTGTATTCCGAAGTAAATTCGAAATAATGAATTCAATGTTTACGATACAAGTAGTAAAAAAGTTTTAGTGATTGCAGTAAAGTATGAAGCTACAAAAAATTTAAAAACATCTTGCCCATGTTTTACTAATACAAGTTGGGTATTTTTGAAATGGAGTTGATGTGTAGATGACAAAAAACGATGTCTGAAGCCAATTCAAAAACAAAGAAAGCTCTTCCGGTTCAGCAACAGCAACCGAGTTATCAAAAATATTGCTTAGACAGAATGCACCATTTTGAATGTTCAAATGTGTGACCTGTGATTTCTTAGGTCACAATATCGTCGCTTTGGTCACTGAGCCCAGCTTGTATATATTTGTAAATATTGTTATTTTTTGTCGTATAAATAAATAACAGTGTACGGTCTATCCCGTGTATTCGACGACGCCTGTTCTTTGTTTATACTTTGAAATTATTGTTCGTAAATGTCTAAGTAGAATTTAAACGTCAAACCGTTACTACTCCGTGCTTGCATGTTTGAGTCGCGTTTAAGTTCTGCTTAATAGCCCAGGTTGGTGTCAAATGTAGGTTTCGTTATTTATTTGTTCAGAGATTTATTTACTTATTTATTTATTTATATATTTATGTGCTTATTTATTTATTTATTTATTCATTTATTTATTTATTTATTTATATTTGTTATTTATTTTGCTTGTTTATTTATTATTCATTTTGTTATTATATTCGTTATAATTGTTCATTATAAAAAAAATCAAGGAAACAACTACCGCACGTTTAGCATGTCAATACATTGTACTAAAATTTGAGCATATTTCGTGACACCAACCAAAACGATAAAATTTTTGTAAATGTCAACCGTCATCGTCCTGTCATCTCATCATCACCGTCATCAAATGCGGGGTGGGATGCGAGGAGGCGCGGTGGGTATATTTTGGAAAACGGACAGGGCAAGGATAAAATCGACCGCGAAAAAGGAATGCGGTCTCTAATAGTTAATTGACCCGGAGGAGTGACGACCAGCAGCAGCGAGTCATACGCCCATTGTGACCGTGCGTTTCTTCTGTAAAAAAGTTTGTGTCGATCCGTAGGATCTTGTTGACCGTTCAGAACATCCACACGATCGTTTGGTTCTGTTCGGTTGCTCGAGCGGGATAAGTGTGGCTACCGGTTTTTTGTGAATTAACGACGTCCGACGCGAGTGCACAAAAACGGTCAGTGATTGGCAAGCCAAAACGCCATTGTGGACGCCTTTACCCAAGTACCGGTAGGGTAGGGTCCATTCGACCGAAAAACGTTGAAAATCCCGCTCGATTGATAGACACTCGTGTGTGAAAAGTGCGCGCAGTACCACTCCCCGAGTCCCGTAGTGAAACGCAGGCCTCCGCTACGAATAGGTCGAGTTGCTGCTTCATCTGGAGTCCCCCGTCGCCATCGTCCGTCTGTTCCTGCACCACCATCGAAGCCCATCCCGCATCCAGCCTGAAGAAAGTCGACCAACGATCATCACGGCCGCAACGGTATCGCCAGGAGAGGTTTTGGTGAATAAAAGTGCGCAAGTAAAAATTCAAAAATATTTTCTGTTTGTTTTCAAAAGAATAATTAATAATAAATTACAAGTGTAAGGTCTCTATATACAAGTTGTGTCGTCCATTTTGTTTATAGTGTAGTCCTTTTTGGTACTTGTTTCCGCCGAAAATTATTTACGATTCGCTCAGTGACCATAGTGTGGGAAGAAAAGTCCGCCCAGTGTGAATTTCTCCAGGAGACAATAGTGAAACGACCCTAATAGCTGGTGAGTACAGTGTGGCCCCACCACCACAATAAGAACGTTACGAAACCGATACGTAACAAATGGCGTCAAGTATCGATTTTTATCATCTACTCGCCGAGACCGTTCCAAAAACTCTCGAAATGTTAAGGTTATCGTAAAACATTGCTCAAACAGAAATAGTAGAAGATTTTCAATGGTAGCATGGGTTCAATTGTGAAAAGGTTATTCAAGTGTATTTTTATTTGCATATTCTGTTTTAAGCTTGTTTTTGGGTTCGCCACCTACTGTCGACGAACTCCATCATGCTAGTACACTCATCTTTTCGTTATCTTTTGTTCCAGAGTTATTGTTCCTTTGTAGAAGTTGCTACATGGCACCATGCGCTTTTTTAGATCTTTTTAAATCATTTCGAAATCCATTTGACCTTCTGTTTCTACAGACTTCATAATGTGCAGGAAAATTTTAGAACCAGGGTTACGATCCTACTATCCACACAGATTTCTTTCTGGGTCGGAATCAAACCTACGGCAAGTGTCTTATGAGGCCAGAGCCTGATGGAAGTTTCAGGTCACTTTAAACTTGAAAAAATGGCTGTTTCTAGTATTCCTTTTTTTCGATTTCCTTGTCCCTTGTGTGAAGTAACATGGAACACCGATTAAAAGTTTTCCATTTTTTTATAAAATTCATCGTTTTCTTCATTATTTAGGTGATATTTTAAACGGGTAGTTCAATATTTGCTGTACATTACCCTTCCAATCCGGTAGAACATGATGTTGATACGTACCTGGAAATAAAAAAAAAACAGAAAAGTGGTTAACATAAGTGCAGCAAATAAAAATGTCATATTTTTTCGATCAAATCAGAATATATTTGAAAATTACTCAATAATACACTACTACAATCTGGGGAAATCGCATGGAACGTGCCACAAACACTGCCAAAATTCCACATATTCTTACCAACGTACTACCCTCGAGCAACCGAGCCGAACAGTAACACAAGTTTTTTTCACCTCGCAACGACTTTCCCGCCAATAAACATCATCGAGTATCGGCCCCCTGATCATATCCTCGACACGTTTCCCTCGTAAAACATCAAAACCAAGCTGCCGCAAAAGTCGATTCGATTGTGTGCATTCCTCCGAAGTAACATTCATTATTATGTGCTCCATTTCCACCGAACGGGATTATCTGCTGCGGTGACACACTGCTGCAGGCAGGCAGGACCAAATCCGTACCGTTCCCTATGCTGCCCCAAGATAGGAAAGCGTAAGAACTTATCTATATGACTGCAGGCGATTTCCAGCGAATTATGCGAGAGAACAAACCGGGCCATAGGCCAAGAGGCGACGAAGAAATACCAAAACCAAAGTCGTCCTGGCATGTACATACATGGGAATCGGGCCACGGAAGTGGTGCCGCAGCCTCTCGAGGGGCACGATCAATTTTGGGATTTTTATTGCATCATACCGAGAGAGAGAGAAAAACTGACCATGCGTATCGTTCGGCATTGGGCGACAGACAGATGTGACCTCGTTCAGTAAACGTATTTTTTGCACCCTTCATCTTCTATCGGGCCGTCGGTCGGTCGGTCGAATCGGTCGACGCTCTTCGACCAAGAAGAAACTTTGCGTGCCCAATGTTCGGGTTGGTTGGCTCAAGGCGACAAGTAATGAGATTTGCGCACATTGCGGCAGCCCCATACGAAAAAACTGCAAATGCTGTTGGGAAAGACAGTGCGTGTAATTCGTAGGAATTTCAAAAGTTCATCACATTTAGTCTCTATGCTGAACCGGCTCCGGCGGATAACGAACAACCAATCTAATTTGCCGGAGTGACCTACCCATGATAAGCCGACATTGTTGTGGCAAAATCGCATTCTCTAACCCACTGTTCCCGAGCCGGAATCCAATACATTGCCACTGGAGCATAAATCGAAATTGATTGTAGCTTTCTCCTTTCGTTTTCGTCTCCGAGTGTCCCCCGGCGGATGGATCGCACTTACGGTCCGAAGAGAAACAATGCGATAGCAATTTCCTTTCTCTAGAGAATACCCAGAATGGCTGAAAACACACACAGCCATAGACACGAGTGCCCTGCCGGACTCGCACACGGCATGGGCGGTCGAGCGGGAACGGGATCACATTTCTCATTCCATTTTACGACTGCAACTTTTCACCGAATAGTTGACCAGCAGCTCAGCCGACGTCGAACACAGCATTTCCGGTGCAATCCTTCCGGTGGCCCCGGTCTGGCGGAACACACGTGTGTAGGGACTCCGAGTGAACCGAAGAGTGAGCAATATCTTTCCCAGGGGACGACCCGACCCCACCACTATCGCGGTAACGGGAAAATACCTTCACTGGGGCACACCACACATGAAATAGCAAAGGGAGTCAAAACTATCGGATTCGGAGCTGGTTGGAATGTATGTCTAAGGGCATTACCATTGTAAAGCGGCTGCACCGGTCGGTCGGTCGACGGAGATAGAGACTGAGCAAACAAATGGTAAATGCTCGACATTCTTTGGGACTATGAAGAGCGTACAGTAATGGAGGCGGATGCGAACAAGGGAATAGTCGGCCACACTTCGGTCGAAAATGTTTGAACATACGAATAAAATAAAAATTCTTTGAAACTCCCTCCTGAGACAGTAACTTGGTTTTAGCTACTGAATGATTGAAATTGGGTGACGACCACTTCCCCGAGCCAACGTAAACTCTTTGGTCGTAGGCACCACAAGCGATTAGGATAAATTATTGACTAATGCGATATTTTATACTGACGGTTTTGTAAGTCTCGTTATCAGTTAAAATTATACAAAAGTAAAACAGGTACAATGCTACAACCCGTTGCATGTTTCTACGCCATTAGAACAGAATGAAATATGACTTCGTTTAATCAGGATCCAACGCTAACATAGTGACAGGACCAAGCTAGCGCAGGATTGACGCTAGCTCCAAAAAAACGGAAGCTCAATTTGTGTTCCTGATCAAACCCCTAGTCAAGCTAGCGTCAATCTGTCTAGCTAGCTTAGTCCTGTCACTAAGTTAGAGTCGGATTCTGACGAGACGAAGTCGAAACGCAAATATTACAACTAATTTAATTATAGTTTTTGTACTCTTTACGCGCAAAGATGGTTTTAAACAATTTTCTCCGTAATGGAGAAAAATAGTTTTAATATAGCATAGTGGATGAAATATGAATTTTTGTCAAATATTGTTGACCTCGGTAAAAATCTGAAAAAGACCAAGCAGTTATAAATATGATTATAATGCAAATTGAGAGTGTGTTTATCTTTGTATCATCTTGAAATGCATTTTTAATCAGGACTGTCTGGAAACCATTCTGAAAAATGATGACCGAATTGAGATTCTTTAAAAATATGCAATATATTTTCAGGTTAGACAACTAATAGAACTGTACTGAAATGGTTAATTCAAATTATACAAATACAGGAAATGTTATATTGGTATATTACATACAAAAAACTCAAAGTTTTTCCTGTAGTAGCTCCAAGAATGAACGAGTAACCATACAGACAGTGACGCATAAAGCTTTAGTAGCATTCATTCACGTTACACCCAAGGCAGAATATTGGATCTAGTGGAGCGACACTTATCTCAAATCCGATTTCCATCGACACACCAATACAGCATATAACTATTTTTTAATCCCCACGGTGGGCAAACTATGCAAAGTGCAATATACACAACGTGAAACCGAAACAAAGCGCCTGTTATCACACGCGAAAAACCGCCTGCACGGTTAAACAGCTACGGTACGAATGAATAAAACATTCTAAATCATCACAAGCTTTGCTCAAAACGACTGCAAAAAAACCTGTTTCAATCCACCTAGCGGTGCAATTGTGCTTTTCTCATTTCTCTAAACTATGGCACGGAGGCTTTTTATGTTCAACATACTTGTGGAAATGTCCATTACATTCTTATTACACTTTGCACTTATACACAATAGCATGCCAGCCACGAACTTGATGAGCTACGTGTCGACGGTGAAACACTTGAAACAAAAAAATATCATACTCCATTAGCCTAATCAGCATTAGATCAATGTTATCTGCTTGCTAACTCATTTTGTCATGCGGGGGTGGGTATGTGAGGAGGACGAAAGTCCCATGAACGAACGACTCCCCAGCTTAAATTGGTATGCTTTGTGATTGAGTGGAGGTTTAAAGATCATGGGGTTGAAAGGGAGGGGTATGAGGGCTGAATGGGGTGGTGGTCTGAGGGCTGATTTAAGGAGATATTTAAAGGAGGGGAGTGAACAGTAGAGGGGGGGGGGTGTAACCCCTCTCCGTAAACCATCAACTACGCCCCTGTTAAAATCCAAAAACCTTATGCGAGTCGAAAAAAAAATTTGGCCGGGATTAGGTTGACGTTTTTCAGAGTGATTGCATAACCTTTCTATATGAGAAAGGCAAAAATGTGCCAATATCCAAAAAAGTGAATCGTCGTCAAATTTTTTTTAGAGTTTGCATCAAATCTCGACGTTTCATGCACCTTGAACACATTTAGCATCAAAAATAAAAATTCTATTTTTAATTTTTCCTATAGTTTATATGAGAAATTTCTGTGTGGCCGCACTCTGAAACCCGTAATTCCGGAACCAGAATTCCGATCGATCCAAAATTCAATAGCAGCCGATGGGAAGGTTGCACCTTTCATTTGAGACTAAGTTTGGGCAAATCGGCCCAGCCATCTCTGAGAAAAATGAGTGACATTATTTGACACATACGCACATACATACACACACACATACACACACACACATACACACACACATACAGACTTTTTCCGATCTCGACGAACTGAGTCGAATGGGATATGACACTCGGCCCTCCGGGCCGGGATTAGGTTGACGTTTTTCAGAGTGATTGCATAACCTTTCTATATGAGAAAGGCAAAAAACGTTGAAATCAGAAACGAATAATTTAGTTTTTCAGTTGAGAATATTATAACTTCGTAATTGTTCGTAAGCGTGATTATACATTTATAAGTGCTAAAACGATCACTTAATTACCGGGTTGTTTTTATGTTTGCAAGATCGTGCATTTGTATGTATGCTTGAATGATCGCGAAAGTTTCGAGCGTTTGTATGCCAATGTGCGAGGTTACATACACACTAGCACACGCGCCATACAAACGCGCACGCCATCAGGGACGTTTGTATGACGCGTGAGCTAGTGTGTTTGTAACTTCGCGTGTATAAAATCGATTGTATAACCATGCGGTCCCTTGCATAGCTCAGCCCTGTCTCTAAGTTAGTACCGGATTCTGAGCGTCATTTTTTTGTAACAATAGTCCAACTGAAAGCGTGGATCACTGTTGCTATGACTGAAGGTATAGGCTTCCGGACGTGGCCATCACATGAGAACACGCGATTGTATGATCGCATTTGAGTCCGTATTAGTAACACTAGTTTACAAAATAAAAATAAAAATCTGAACTTCAATATTCGAGCACCATTTCTGATGTAAAATTTCGTGCTGAATCCGAAAATGAGGTCAAAAAAATTTACAGTAGAACAGTTTTCGTGTTACAGTATAAAAATGAATTTCACCTGTAAAATAAAAAGTGCGTTCAGTAAAATCCAAATTTCTTCGGTTGTAGTGCATCGATATAAAATATTATAATGTTGAATTAAAGGTAATTGAATTCACTTTCGATCGTTAGAACATTTTGTTTCAGTGTGACTACTGGTTCTGGCGTTATTTACGAATTTATTGAACTTTTTCTTAATTTTTCGTCATTTTTTGAAGAAAATTGAGCGTTTGGTCAATATTTTGGGCAAGATAAAGCAATCCTAAAAAAATATATTTTTATGAGAAATTAAAGCCTACTAATAACCAATGAAAATGAGCACTTATTAGTTTTAATCGGATGGAAATTTCGAAAGTTATTCTATTTTTAGTACAATGGAGATTTTTGTGTTTCTCTGGGTCAACTTATTGAACCGCGTCGATTCCAATTTTTTCTAGGGCTTGTTTCATAATAAATGAGGGACTCTCTGTCAGAAATCTGTTAAACAAGTAAATGGAAGATTTTTGAAAGATTTTAATGTGGGGTAATATTCGAACTCGACTTCTAATAACAATAATTTCAAACTCAATGAAATTATAGGTCATCGAATGATTGGTATGCAATACTGCTTGTGATGTTTACAAGTGTATTACATAAAATAACACTCTTATAATAGAAATTTCGTTGTAAACTAATTCCTCACATGTCATAGAATTCGTTTGTTGAAACGCTAGCTGCTCAACTGGGTTTTGTACAATGTTAATACAAACTATACGAATCCGTCGAAATATGTGATACTACATACGTCAAGTATTATAAAATTAATAATATGTAAAACTTTTAATTTGCTTTAATTCGCGTTTTAAAATTATGTAGGACATCGAACAAGACTTATTTTAGGCTTGAAATTTCAAAATCGGATCTTCAGAATAATTTGAAGAACGTAGAATATTTTGTAATTGCGCTTAGATGTTCTACATAATATATTGTAGTATATTGAAGTTTTGTGAACAAGTACAGTAAAATCGATACATCGTGGAAGCCAATGTGAATCCAATATAATTTCAAATTATAAACTTCAAGACGTTTGAATAACGTAAAATAAATTGTTAGTAGAACAAAACGTGACGAATTCGGTGGATAAGTCATCAT
>NC_080671.1:401890834-401907834 GCF_030247195.1 Topomyia yanbarensis | reverse complement strand
AACATTAAACTCGTGCTCAGCATCAATTTTTACAACAATTCTTTACATTGATAAAATGTACTGCAATGAGGACGAAAGACAATGCGTTTGCACAGAACAAAACGCGAAAAAATAAACGACGCCGTAACTAATACACTGGAACCTACGTTTACGAACCAAACCGGGCGTTCGTAAATTAAATTAGTTCGTAAAAGAAGTGTTTGTTATTTGGGATTTTCCTTTACAGTCTTATTAAAATTCGTTGATCGAGCAATATTCCCTAACCCTAACAATATGGGTATTTTTGGACAGGGCTTGACAAGTAGATGTTAAAAATGGAAAAGTGGAACCTTTTTGCAATCCAAGATGGCAACTTCCGGTTGAATGATATCTTCGATAACCCTAACAATGTGGACATTTTTAGAAAGAGGTTGACAAGTAGATGATGAAAATGGATGTTTTGTGCTATTTTGATATCCAAGGTCGCTACCTTCGGTTGAGCAATATTCTCGATAACTCGGCGGTATCGGTATTTTTGGAACGGGGTTCACGAGTACGGTAAAAACCAGTTTTGTTGAGTCCGTCGGTGTATTTTGTTTATTTTTTGTCCCTAGACGTAGTCTCATAACCCTTTTGGATTTTTTAGTATACATTTCGCGCTTTTTTATTTTTACATTTTTTGCATTCTTAAAATGCTCAACAACGGTATAGATCGAATCCGGCTTGGTTCGTTTGCTAGAGCCCATCGGACATAATTCATTATGGGGCTGACAAAATCGGGTTAAAGGATGACAAAATCTGAGGCAGTCTAAATCGGGGACCGATAAATCCGGGTTTACTTCCTCCATGTTGGAAAAGGATGCTTGGCACCATTTTGAAATCCAAGAAGGCGACTTTCGGTTGGGCAATAGTCTCGGTAACCTAAACATTGGTATTTTTGGGCCGGGCTTAACGAATAAGCGGGGAAAATTGATGTTAGGATCCCTGACATTATAGCAATTTTTGGAACGGGCTTGATCAGGAAATGACAGAAATTGATGTGTGACATCATTTTGAAGGCCAAGATCAGTTTCAGGTTAAGCAAAATTTTCTATAACCATATCATCACTAATAACTATATCCATATCTACTCCATAGTTAAAACGACATATCTACAATGAGTGACTCTCTTTGTTTACTTTCTCTTTCGATTTTTAATGCGTCACTATAACACTTTTCACTTATTTTACAGTGCAGATCGAAAGACAGTTATTTGTCTAGCATATTATGCAAAGAGTTGAGGGATAAATGTTAAAGCGACCGAATTATTAACAGAAGAGAAAGTAAACAATGAAGGTCACTCATTGTAGATATGTCATTTTGAAAAAAAAAACCTGTTTTAATCCACCTAGCGGTGCAATTGTGCCTTTCTCATTTCTCTAAACTATGGCACGGAGGCTTTTTATGTTCAACATAATTGTGGAAATGTCCATTACATTCTTAGTACACATTGCACTTATACACAATGGCATGCCAGCCACGAACTTGATGAGCTACGTGTCGACGGTGAAACACTTGAAACAAAAAAATATCATACTCCATTAGCCTAATCAGCATTAGATCAATGTTATCTGCTTGCTAACTCATTTTGTCATGCGGGGATGGGTATGTGAGGAGGGCGAAAGTCCCATGAACGAACGACTCCCCAGCTTAAATTGGTATGCTTTGTAATATAGTGGTGGTTTAAAGATGATGGGGTTGAAAGGGAGGGGTATGAGGTGGTGGTCTGAGGGGTGATTTAAGGAGATTTTTAAAGGAGGGGAGTGAACAGTAGAGGGGGGTGTAACCCCTCTCCGTAAACCATCAACTACGCCCCTGTTAAAATCCAGAAACCTTATACGAGTCGAAAAAAAAATTTGGCCGGGATTAGGTTGACGTTTTTCAGAGTGATTGCATAACCTTTCTATATGAGAAAGGCAAAAATGTGTAAAATCCAAAAAAGTGAATCTTCGTCAAATTTTTTTCGTGTTTGCATCAAATCTCGACGTTTTATGCACCTTGAATACATTTAGCATCAAAAATAAAAATTCTATTTTTAATTTTTCCTATAGTTTTTATGAGAAATTTCTGTGTGGCCGCACTCTGAAACCCGTAATTCCGGAACCAGAATTCCGATCGATCCAAAATTCAATAGCAGCCGATGGGAAGGTTGCACCTTTCATTTGAGACTAAGTTTGGGTCCAGCCATCTCTGAGAAAAATGAGTGACATTATTTGACACATACGCACATACATACACACACACATACACACACACATACACACACACACATACATACACACATACAGACTTTTTCCGATCTCGACGAACTGAGTCGAATGGGATATGACACTCGGCCCTCCGGGCCGGGATTAGGTTGACGTTTTTCAGAGAGAATTTCATAACCTTTCTATATGAGAAAGGCAAAAACGCTCAAGAATTATTCGTACACAAAATCGCTTGTACAGTCTAGCTCCATTTGCAAATACGGTTAACATAGTGTCGTGGTACTAGTTGTCTCTTTCGCTCTACCCATCATCTTCAGCGTTGGCTTTGTACGCTTGGGTTCAACGTTTAAGGCGAATGTGTAGGTAGCAGAGTGAAGAAAACTGCCATGATTATCCGCCAGTGATATTCCAAACGAACTGTCAAAATACATTAATTTGACTCGTTTGGAATGACACTGACAAATAAGAATTATTCCAATTTTGACAGTGTCGTCACTCTCCTTCTATGCATCCAGGTAGGTAGATATATCTAATTTGTAGGCAGGGTTCCAGATTTTTCTGTAATGTCACAGATTTTTTTTCACAATTTTTGATCACAGATTCTTTTTCACAGATGGCAGATTTTTGGCATTTTGATGAAAATTTCACAGATTTTGAAAAATTGGCTTTTCCATCGAATTTGCGATATCACCTAATTTGATGGGTCCCTTGAGAAATTTTGACTCTGTTCTATACCAATGTTGTATATATAGGTGTGGCAAAACACACGGTTTGCTAGTGTTGGCAACCAAAAATATGTAAACAATCCAGAAACACAACGGGTCGACGTCATAACGTTCACACGATTCAATGGGAGCGGAACGAGCGGTATGACGAAAGCAAGTCGATTTATTCTGTGATCACTCACACCACTCATGTAAAATTCATCTTACGAATACCAAAGTGCCTTCTTCGCCATACCTGTGTATACTACATTGGTTCTATACCATGTATCAAATTCATCGAACACGAGCGACCTCTGCAATACAGTAGCAAAGATAATGTCATATACCTGTTGTACCCCCATACCTATTTGACTCCATTCTACTCTACGTTAGGCATACATACGATAGGCATAAGCATCTTAGCCATAATGGACATTAGGCATAATGAACGATTGACATAATATACATAATATATATATATATATATATATATATATATATATATATATATATATATATATATATATATATATATATATATATATATATATATATATATATATATATATATATATATATATATATATATATATATATATATATATATATATATATATATATATATATATATATATATATATATATATATATATATATATATATATTGTATACAAGTTCAACTAGCTCAACAAAATTCTTTATCACGAGCATTTCTAAAACATTGTCGAAGACACCGACTTTCTACCTCGTCAGCATAAAAAGTTAATTTTTTTAATTTGATCGTAGCCATGCCCAATTCTAATTTTAATCAGATTGTGAGGAATATTCTTAGGAACAATTCGTCCAAAGATACCCTGTGAATATATTCGATGGTTTGGCCTCTAGTGAATTAAGTTCACGTTTTTGTGGTTTCCGACCACTATGCAGCGCCCTAGTAACAATTGTGGTTTTATGATAGTTTTATAGCCACTCATAAAACTTAGATTGAACTTGTAGCGTGCTATAAAACTTCAATTGTTACTTGGGCGGTGTCTTTTGATGACTCCTTCTCGATAACAAACATATACCCAATTTGTTGAGCAGATTCGTTTGGTTCACTAGACTAGGTTCAGGCCTCTGAAAAAATCTGCAAAGTTTGAGGGTTTCTGTACGTTTCTTTTAAAATAAATGTTAAAAAAAATCAAACCCCTCCCCTTGTGAATTTTCTGCGCACGGGCCTGTGTACAACATTTAGAAAAAGAATGTAGTACATCATAGTTTGAAACATATATTGCCCTTGTTAAATGCGAATAACATAACCAAGCTTATGACCACTTCGTTTTGGTTCACGATTATAAAATTCCAAATATTCGTAAGCTAGAGATACAATGTTAGAAAAAACTGAACCTATATGTGTTGGGCTGAATCATTTGAGGAACCAACATCCAAAAAACTGATGAAATGCATATCGATGTTTGAATATCCACGATTTCCGAAGATCTAACACTCGGTGTGGAAAAAACTGCTTTTTTCGTTTGCTATTTTTGTGCATTCTCTGTCCAACCTTGACTGACGTAGCGAAATACGCTGAAAACCGCTAATGTGGCCAGATGAATTTTATATTCAAATTCAGCATTACACAATGAATCTGAATGATTCAACAGCTTGTATGTTCGTGAACCAATTCCACCAAATAACCAACCAAGCAACAAACGACCCCTATTCAAGAGAAAAGAGAATACTGTTATATTTTCTCTCTCTCTCTCTCTCTCGATGATACTCACAGCTGTTCATCATTATAATGATACGTGCTTATGCAAGCACGTGTGGATATATTCGCTCCTGTTTCTGTTTCTTCGTATTGTTGCTTCGGTATCCATAGCGGCATTTTTTTCGGTTGGGGTGAAGGCAAGCGTTTTGCTGAACTGTATTGAGGTTCATTCGGATTGAATTTGAGTGAATGGTGACAGCTCTGTAACTCCGCCAATTATCAACATATTTTGCTTGTTTATTTCGCTCAAAAATGTACTACCAAAATACTAAAAGTTTGATGCAATGATATCACTGGTTTATGCCTTTACGTACATTCAAGCTTTATTGACATTTGTATCTCAAAAAGGTATGTAACCCCTTATAAACCATACTACCATGCAACGGTTCATATTTGTAAACTTCCGACCACATCAAAACAAATTTAGTAGTACTGAGTCTTACCGTTCGGAATCAATTAATACGCAAATTAGTTTTTGCACGACGAGAGTAACTTGAAAAACAAAAACAAACTTTGAGACGAAGAAAGCTAGAATAGAAGAGGCAGAATAATTCAAGCAGCTACTCAAAATGGATCCAAGAATATTTTTCGTTAGCGTAATATTGATGCATTGCATAATATATTCAAACGCACAGGTGATTTTAACTTGAATCAGTATAACAAAAAAATCGATTTTCCATTTGTTTCGCAGTACTTCGACTATGAATTGGAGGACCATGGTGCAACGAATGAAATTGCCAGTGATCCGCTGAGTGCTGACAACTACAAAGATTTGTCATATTTGGATAAGCTGTATGAGCTTGGAAAAGATTTGGAAGCTGATAGGAACCGAATATCGTTCTGAGGAGACTGTGCTAAGTTAATGAAAAACTAAGGGGTTGATCACACGACCACTTATTTTTACCATCCCGGATCTCCTTAAGAAATTGCCGTAATTCAACTTTAAATCGTTCGCAAAAGTGTCAAATGAAATAACATTCAAATGTAGTATTTAGATGATAGTATTAGCCATTTACGAGTATATGGGCCATAATTACATCATTAGAAGAAAAGTCGCTTTTCACTGATGGTTCGGTTACGACCGTAGCGTTAAATTTTTCGCCCCTCCTTACTGGCCCTGATTCTATACCAAATGTTGTACTTTGATTACGACATTCAAATAAACAGCCTTACTCCCCGAAAATATAGCAATCCCACGCTGAAAAGCCAAGTTTTAGATCCTCACAAAATCACAGAATTGATCTAATAAAATGTTCCCACCAAGAAGTGTTGGATTTCGACGACGATGAAAAATGACGCCAAAGGATAATGGCAGTATAGATGTGCTGATTTATGTTCCGGTGTCAAAAGTGTCAGCATAAAAATGTAGCATCGCTTCACGAGGTTCTTATGGTTTGTTCCTTGTTTTCGTCTGTTAGCTACTGATAAACGACTGGTTGCTTTGCTTCCCAAAAGGTCAACTCTCAAGGTCATCCGGTGATGCTATGCAACGTCGTTCAAGTTTCATCCTAAAATAGAATGTGTAGAATGATGGGTTCCTAATATGATTGATTGATTGTTTTTTTCTCCAGATAAGTCACGAATAGATGCTTAATCAAAACAAAACGTACAGCTTTTAATCACACGTTAGCCGTGGATTCGAATATAGGGTGATGAGCCTATTTTGGCACCATTATGGAGAGGGTCGCACTATTTTTTGAATAACTTAATAAGAAGCCATATTACCTATAACCTTTTTCAGAATAAAGTATCAGTGTACTGTTTCTTAAACATCTGTATAATGCTTATTTGGCAGAATTGTCTCAATTTTCAGCATAAATGAAAATAAATGTTCTATTCTGTGCATCTATTCCCACCTGAACGTTCCAATTATCGCCTCATGGGTGTGCCGATTTCCACCTCATCGAAAAACAATCTAGTTGAAACGCAATGCCTCATATTTCATTTGCGTCGTTCTAACTAGGTATCCAGATCATGGACGCCAACGCGTGATTTGTAAAACGAATTATTCTGCTTTTTTCAGCCGATCAAAACAAACGTAAACATTACGCACACGAAAGAAACTCATCAGCTGTTAGTAGAAGAGCGCCCAGAACTGCGCATGCAGGAAATAACCATGCGAAAGTTAACAACTGGAATATAAAGTTCACATCACACATTACTTCCTCCCGATCCAAATTGTATGTGCAGATGAAAATAAAATATCTGCGATCAACAATTAGTTGAATAACTTGAAATAATTGATTACTTATACCTGAAATTGCATAACATTATGTTTTCAAGTTCATGTTTTGGTTTGGCCGCACTGGTGATTCTTTTCTGTATGATGGATGCAAAAAGTTGGTTTTGATTGTGGTAGTGTATCAGCAAAACATGCCAATAATTGGAACCCCCGTATTTAGTTTTATCCTATTATAACACTAGGCCTATTCTAGTGTTTGACGAGTGCTTTTAAAGCGAAATAATCGTAAAAAGGTTCTCCAGCTAAAATAAAGGTATGTATCAGTGCAATGTTTAATATATTTGTGCCGGAATAACGAGATATGAGGCGGTAAATGCTGGCTCGAAAGTGTTTATTTTGCTAAGCGCCGTTGCGTCCTGTTTCGGTTCACTACGCGAGTGAGGCGGATCAGCAGATATTTCAATAAGGTGATTTTGTTTTAATTAAAAGTTGGATTTAGTGGATAGTTCTAAATACGTATGTGCACAACAAATAAAGAATATAACTTGAGCTTTTTTTGCACACCTGTTTTAGCCAAATCGATATTGTCATTATCTCATATGCTTGGTTCGAAACCAAGGGGTACGAAATAGGGTCACAATAGGCTCTACTGCCATAATAGGCACATCACCCTACTAGAAGTTTGTTTTTATTATCTTCGATAAATTTGAACCCATCAGAGCAAAATCACGCTTGTTTTATCAAAGGGTGCCGATTCCGATCAAATGGCATCCATGATTTCATAACGACAAGGGAATAAAAAGGGACAGGTCAAATGAATAAATGAGCAATTCCACTTTCACTTATCGTCGTCAAAGTCCGATCGGTTTGCACCAATGCCCTCAACCCCCTCCTGGCGCTGCAGCGCTCGCTGTGCTGGTAGCAGATGTAATAAAAGTTTCATATCGCACATTGCTTTGATCTTCTGCTGGCGGGTGGTTCCGACAAGGGTTCCGACCAGTGAGAGTGCGGTGCTGATGATGAAACGATGGGTGTGCAATTTCTGTTTTGTGATTGCCCTTTGGAGGTGATTTTTGAAAATACAAGATTGCAATAGATATTTTTGGTGAACTGTTTACACTGCATTCGTTCAATTCCAATAAATTGTTGATGAGGCACTTTCTTAAGATACTAACACAACTTCACTAGAAATACTATACATACAACAAATATCTTAATCTCATGTTTTCTGCTACGAACGCGGAGGACAAGATGCTGTTAGAGCTATGTACAATCCTACAAAGATAACTTGTCAGACATATATTTAGTCATATTTTTTGTGTTTCGGATTCTCCTCGTCAATAGCTAACAGCTGACTTGGCTGCCAGCTAGACACGAGACCCAAAAAAAAAAAAAATTACGATCGAGACTGATGTCACGGTTTGTACAGAAGTTCTGATTTTACTGACAAGGACTAAAATGAATCGAAACTGTTTGTGGCTTACACGCCAATGTATAAAAATGCTAATTATCTATATATATATAATCTATATATATAAAAATCAATGTATGTTTGTATGTATGTCCGCTAACTACTTCTAAACTACAAGTCCGATCTTGATGAAATTTGGTATACGTATTCTTTTCCCCAAGAAGATGTTCATGGCATGGTTTTTTTTTGGGAAGGGGGGGGGTACACTGAGTTTAAGGGGGGGGGGTGTTTTTTGGGCAAAGAATTATTTATATCTCCAAATTTATTAGTATTTGACAAATGTATTTCTCCCACTGCGCCAATGGTTGATAGGAGTGGACCATGAAAGGGGGGTGGAGAAGAGAGTTTTGAAGTAAACCTTATCTATTCATTCAATGTGATTATTAGCGATGAATAAAATTTTGACATAAGTATATCTTCCACTAAGGAGATGGTCATGGGGTGGTTTTTGTGCACGACGGGGAGGGTGAGAAGTACCTAAGCCGAGGAAAAGAAGAGGGGGGGGGTGTACTGAAGAACTTTTTTTAGCTACATATAACTCATAGGATTTGGCATAAGTATTTCTTCCACCAAGAAGGTGGACATGATTGTTGGTTTCGGAATCTGAAGGAGAGGGAGGGTTTCTGATGCAATATCTGTTAATAACTTCAAAAATCTACAATTTTGTTACATGTATGTTTACCAGCACATAAATGGAATGGCAAGAATTTATTTGATAGAGATCTATTACGCGAATGACAGCATAATACTGATGAATTGCAATAATTTGTCGAAAATTAAATTGAAAATTGCACTGGCGATCGCTCCATCTGAAGTTAAATCAACATTGCTGGATGATGGACGAACAGCTCTGCCCTAAAATACGTAAAAACGTTACAATATCAATCCAAATTCGGGTGTAAGCAAAATGCTGAAAGAATGCAACACTGATATATAGGACGAATTCACGATGACCCATAAAAGGGACCAATCGTATATTTGGTGGCGTGGTCGGCGATCTTTGTCAAATTTTACCCGTTAGTCGACACCTACTGATGAAATCAGTTCTTGCTTAAGGGGGTAGGATTATTGTTGAAAAAAATATCGTACTCAAAAAAAAATTGGCGATTCCGAGAGTGTTAGTCTATTCAGTCCATAATGCAACATTTAGGCAATATTTTCATAAATGTTCACCGCAAAATATTGAAAATTGGGTGTGTTACAGTAAATCTTCAGGAGACACCTCGAATATCACGGAAAACCCCGCAATCACAAAAAACGAATATTGCAGTTTTTGATTTTTGACTTGACTGTTTCAACTAAAAATTGCTAATTCAACTAAATTTGTTGATTATTTTCGAATCACTAATTGTTGAAAAAAATTGTTGTTTTTGGATGCTGTCAGTTTTCTGAAAATGCAGACAGCAAAAGGGAAAACAAAAACTAGAATTCAAATTCAACAATGTCTTTAGTTAAAAAAGCCGTTCTGTTTGCAATGATAGTTTCGAAATTAAGAATAAAAAATCAATTGTATAACAATAGATTAAGTTTCCAAACTTTGAATTAGTAATCTTAGTGAAGTATATGTGTTTTCGTGAAATAAGGATAATGGTTTATATCATGCGACTGATACTCGAATGCTCATAAACTTTCTGGAAATCTAACGAAACAGAAAGGATTCGTGACAGTATGCAGTTTGTAAAAATATCAATGATGAAATATTGTACCAAACATTGCTTTCGGTAAGTTAATTGTAATGTGTTTATTATGTTCCGTACGGCGCTTTACACGATACGATAAGAAGTTACTTTAGTAGCATTGTGCGTGATTCACATTTCTCAATAAACTATAAATATTATAAGTTCTTGTGGATTGACATTTCGACTAAAGTATTTGGCCTGTTATTTCTCAAAGATTCACTATTTCAACATAAGATTCCTTACCAACTTTTCAGACGACAGAGCTTTTGCATATTTGGAGTGAATTTTTGTCGAAAAAAAATCATTTATATGCTGATTCTTAGTGCATTTCAAAATAACAATTTACGCTAGAAAGCAACATAGTAGTTGATAACATTTAGGCAAACCTTAGTCTCGTTAGCTGTGTTGAATTGAAGGAAACCTGTTGGGCATGCAGGCAAACGAGTGACAACGATCAAGTAACCTGGAATATCAAGGTTCGAATTTGTAGTCTGTTCAACCACTATACTGCCGTTTCCCCCCTAATGGCCCTTGGAAGCAGTAAACCCCAGCAGTGTCTCATAACAACCATAGCAAACCGCAATATTATATTAGCAGTATATTGCTTTTTTGCATGTGCGAATAGTGACTAGGATAGCCAGAACAGGCTAGTTACAACCCACAATAGTCGCAAGGAGATTCCCCGATACAAACTCAACATTACTTCCTCTATAGAAAAAATGAAACTAACCAAGCCTATTAGTAGCAACTTATTTTAGATTGATAACTACATGTTAAATCGATATATGCTCACAACAATGTGAACACATTTGTGTTCGCGAAGTCCATGTATAATTATTTAAGCTGCAAGCTACTACTATGCTTTGTTATCATACTTATGTTTTGATTGGCCGGGATCAGAGATAATAGAGCATGAGCAGAGAAAAAACATGGCTTATGGTATCCACCCTCGCTTAATTTTTAAGCCTGGTTTACCAGTACTTTAAAGCCTGGCTTAAACGTTAAACGAGGGTAAAGCAGTCGGCCCTTGGAGGAGAAAAAGCAGATATCATGGATTTTCCACGAATTTCCAGAACATCAATACCTGCAGTTGACCGGGGAATATCCTTCGAAGCCAGGACGTTCGGTCATCCTAATATTGACAATATACATATTGGCAAAGATAAGATAGGGACAATCATGTAAACATTACACCAGGGCAGTGCCACAAAACCTTCACTAGTCTTATTAGATCACACCTTCCGATGAACCTGGGCAATTTCATTGAATAAACTAGGTGTATTCTCGATATATGAATTACCTATATCCCAAACGATTATCATGTCCCACTCGTATCATGTAGATGGCTCGTAATAACCAGATGCACTTAACCTTGCGGGGCACGATAGAAATTATCAATACAGGACAATAATACTATACTTAAATTCGGCATCAGCAGACAATAATATTGTAATTCTTGCGAAACTATGAAAGATTTTGTTTATGTTTTTCATAAAATACGTATGGAGTTATAAAAGAAATAATAATGTTGACAGTTTTAGGTTTTTTTCTCGATGTTGGTACGAGAGGAATGACCAGTTGCGATGCTATAAATTACAACACGATAATATGAATACCTCTAAAAATTAGAGCACTTTAGTTAGAGTGTGGCCAAGAGGCCATGACGTATCCAAACGATCATGAAATTTGACGTATTCACAATAGAAATGTCAGATTTCTGCTCGTTTGGATACGTCAAATGCGCCGCACTCTAACTAGAGTGCTCTAATTTTTAGAGGTATTCATATTATCGTGTTGTAATTTATAGCATCGCAACTGGTCATTTCTGTCGTACCAACATCGGGAAAAAACCTAAAACTGTCAATATTATTATTTCTTTTATAACTTCGTACGTATTTTATGAAAAACATAAACAAAATCGTTCGCTGTCTAGCAAGTATTTCGTACTCAACATCAGCTGGACCGGACCTGATTAGCACGGTTAAGAAGCAATAAACAATAGATTTTACAAATATTCAACGACTAGGAAACGAGATATGCGAAACAACTTACCCAGTATTCTCTTTTTGGGATGAAGTAACCAAAAAACGGGATCTAAAGTGCTGGATCGAGGCAAGATGTTGGGTGCGCACAAAATATATGTCGTTTGACAACCACAGCCTACCCCTAATTTACTGTGCCCTTCTGGAAATCAAGTTCACGGTTTAGCCTTTTCGCAAACGACAAATTCTGAAGGGCGAAATCACGACTGGAAAGCAAATTGGCCGTATGCATTATTTTAGTTTCTACCAACAAAAACTTATAGGAATCAAATTCTTTGTTATATTGTTATAAGGTTTAACCATGGATGCTTTAGGAAAAACATTGTCATAAAATAATTTATATTTATCATAAAAGATGCATTTAGAAAAGAATCGAAGAATATTGAAACTGATTTTTATCCATTTGAGAACATTGCGACTTAGGCCCTAATGAAAAACCTGTGTCAATATGTATACTTATTTATAGCATCAAAATTATAGCACATGGTTTTTGGTCATACCTCTCGTACCAACATTGAAAAATTCAATGATGCAATCTGTCATTTGATTGAAATGTGCCCAGTAAAGTTCAGCCGGAAATGAACTGGAATTCTGGCTGGTTCCAGTTCGCATTCCGGCTCCAGTGACACAACCGATTCTAACTGGAATCGGTTGTGTCACTGGAGCCGGAATACGAACTGGAACCAGCCAGAATTCCAATTCGTTTCCGGCTGAGCTTAACTGGGTGTCAGCTCTTTGGCAGCGATGCCAGATATAAAGAAATGTTTTCATTTTAAAGACAGAAATGTTGTGAAGACACTTTTTACATTTTGTATGCAAATCTATAGACTACTTTTTCGGAAATCTGGTAGAAATCTTGCTCATAGTCAATAACTGATTCCTTATCCTAATCGTTGAAGACGTATATGGGGCGTTATAGACGTACCAGGTATATTTTTCAAATATCCTCACATTGAATAAAAAAAAGCCTTCATTTGTATTCAACGACCAGGATTTAGAATCGGTTTATTAATTTTATCGGTTTTAGAAATCAGCCAGATATTCGAAAAATTTGTCTTTAAAATGAAAAACGCGTCATCACAACATTTCAAATTTCTTCAAAATACAGACATGTCTTCACATCTGGCATCGCTGGTTATAGCTCAGAGAAGACAACACAATCGCGTAGCTAATTTGATCCAGTCCTAACTAGAGCTACTATATTCAGAGAAAATAGTAACTGTAATCATAAACGGTTACTGACACTAATTTCAACACAACTCAATTGATCGGACTTCGCTAAATGGCATCAGTTCGGTTTACACCAAGGCAGAAAATATTAGAGAAAGGTATTTATCGCTCTTTTTACGTTATTAATACAATGACATTCATTTACTTGCAGCAATTTTTCAACAATGAGTCTGGTTGTTCGACATGCCTTGGTGAAATTGTTCGATTAGGAGATTGTTACTTGAAGTATCCTGTTCCTGTTGAACTGAATGTGTCGACGTTCTTTCAGGGGCTGGTCAACTCCAGCACCGGCTAAAAGTTGTTCACACGATTAACTTTGGATCATGCTGATCAGTGCATGACTTGTATTTCACCGGTAGTTGCCATCATGGTCATACTCAAAGACGACTTGCGATTGAAACCGGCGACATCGAAAAAAGGCATGTCGTTTAAACACTTAATGCTGCAGTGAAAAAATATCGTTTTATTACTGATTACTAATTTGTTTTCCAGCTCTAGGGTTCGCGACTTTCTTTATGGGCGCGACGTTTAGACAGAGTCCTGTTTTACGGCTTTTGATGGTGCCATCGATGGAGATTTCTTCGTCCGTTGAAATATCTACGCGACATGATGAATGAAAGCAACTTTCTTATAAAGTTGATATGTGGCATATGGATTGAAAGCTGCTATAAGACATGTGCTTAAAGCACGGGAAATAATTTTGATTCTAAAATCTACGAAATTTTGGTAATCAGTTGCAATACGAAATACTAGTATGTCTTATGCAGAGCAAATCGGAAATGAACATTGCAGTGTTTTGGATAGACAATAGGATAGGTAATTGGAGAGTAATTAATTACCATTTTATCATCGATCTAACGATCGTCTCGATTTGAAGCACGTCGATGTCTTTAGCGAAGGCATTTAAACCTTTTCGAGGATTAGTCTAATGTGGTTTTTGTTTGAGGCGAAACAGAGTCAGTTCCTAACCCCAACTGCTGTCAACATGTATGAACTGACAGCGGTTGGGGTTAGAACCTGACCCAGTTTCAGGTTCAAGCGAAATCGCCATAAGGGAAACGTCATGTTAGCTACATTAATCTTTTAAGAAAACTGGTGACACCAGAGGCAGTCTTATGTTCTTTGATTATAGGCAGAGTAGACTGCGGCTGAAAAGGGAGAGTATACATAAACCATTGTGAAAGTAACGTTTAGGGCGAAGGTAGTGTGATGCGGCTTGGCCAATTGGACACCCCGAGACAAAAGCGATGTGACGTAGCAACATTAGGCACAGACGATATTTTATTTTTGTTAATAAATACTATCCTATTGTTACTAAATAAAACATTGTTAGCGTCTAATGTCGCTACGACACATCAGGATAGCCCCCCGGGTTTGAGTATACCGGCCGGGCAAACGAGTGGATCACAGATTTGTTTGCACTTTCGACTGCGAGATCAAGACCGCCTTGTCCAGCAGTTTCTCGGCAGCTTTTCGTCGCATCGAATCCCTGGACTCGACTTTTCGGTCACATCACGCATCACACTACCTTCGTCCTAAACGTCACTATCTCATGCGCAATACCACTGGTACTGTTAGTAAGGTAATAGAAATAATTTACTCTTTCAGTTCAAAGTAGTAAGCTTTCTCCCCGATTTTTTTCATTGATTTTTATAAAATTGGGTATTTAGTATTTCGAACAAAAATAACCCATATTTCGAAAATTCTGCGATCCGGAATATTTTCCTAATTTAATAATGAAAATGTATTATCAAGAAAACTGCGTTTTTAATATCGAAAAAATAAAATTATTAATAATACATTTGATTGAAACAACTAACTTGGCATTAATTTTCAACTCGCACAAACCTTGAATTCAACTAGAATATTAGTTGATACAACTTATTTGATGGGCTGATTGGCGGTGGTGTATGTCTATGCTAACTGACAGCATCGTATTTTCAACTAGATGGTTTAGTTGTTTCAGCCACTGTTTTGTTATTCCAAAAACAAAAATGAAAGTTTAGAAAAATCAACAATCGTTTAGCTGTACCAAATTTTAACTAGTCGATTTCAGAAATACAACTTATGATTTAGTTGCTATGCAATTGCGAGCGTTTCCGTGTAAATGCGATGTACAGCATAACTCAAAATCTACTGAACCAAATTGTTTGAAATTTTGCACAGCTCTCCTTCATATCATAACATTATTAAAGATCATAACATTGTTCACAAAAATAAGTTTTATTATTTTTTTTAACGAAAATTGCATTTTTAGCTGCAGAATGCTACGAAAAATTTAAATATGAAGAAAAAATAAAAGCTTCGATCAATACCTGGGGATATGTAGAAGAACTGTGCAAACCTTGAAAGCGATTAGTCCAATATATTTTGATTTATGATGTACACCACAAAGCAAGTTTTTAACGAGATACCTGTAGAGATTCTCTTCTGTCACTGGCTCAATTTTCAGTATTCTGCTATGACATTTGAAGTAATATTATTCAATTGTGCAGTGATTATATGGAAAGTGAATGAATATACTAACACTCTCTGTATAGCCAAAATATTTTTTTAAATGCGCCATTTTTTATGAATTAACTTTACCCACGTCCATCAACACTCCGTTATGTCTTCGTATCATTGGAAATATGTTTCGAAAACAGAACTTTTCACTATATGTGCATTCTTTTATTGAATGATTCTTATAGTCACCTTCGCAGGTCAATTCGCCAAAAAAAGTTGGATATATGAATTGGGAAAATGTTAATCGATGCAACAATAAATTCGACCACATTTCCACATAATTTTGTAAAATAATACAATCCGTTGAAGAATTAATCGATTGCGTATATTGACTTCAATTTCATACACTGCTCCATCCAAAATAAAATCGATGGAAATTCTGGTACCCATATAAATCTATGAATTATCGTGCTGAATTATTTAATTCTGTCGATCCACCATGCTTTCAGGAGTATTGATTTTATACGTAACCTACCCAGCAGTCTCCGTCAGACGAGGGTTTTTATAATCAATCGAAAGAAAAAAGTTCTTTCTACGAATTTTTGCGATTAAGGAAGTTGCTTAAGGTGTAAATTGACCTAAAAATATTCGAAAATTGACAATAACTTTGTTGTTTCGAGAGCTACAGATTCATCGTTGTTATAAAAAATGTGTATTTTGTCGCTTTTAACAACTTTATAGAAGACACTTTTAATAATAAAAAGTAAACGTAAAAAGTTATATTCGAAAAACTGTTTTAAGGGGTCTATCCCAAGTAAACCTGCATATCTCGCTACAGTTACTATATAGAGCTTTAGTACCTTCAGTAAAGTTTTTCACAATAATATTTTCTAGAACTTTACTGAAGACAGCGAGCTTCTAGCAAAATTATTTGGGGAAATAAATTTTCTATCTCACTTTTAGAGGATTACTCACTCAATTCATTATATCAAAAGATGCATCTATATTTTTTATCTAGAAAATTCTTCGAAAAAATCCATCCTCCAAAACCAATGATTCAGGAGTTATTGAATTTTGATTGTGAAAACGTCGCTTTGCAACACTGTGCACCGCATGTGTTGCAATTGAAACTTTGTGTGCCTATTATATTATTTACTGCGCAACATCGACCCACCACAACTGTGCTTTGGTTGAAAAATTTCATTTAAGCGACCATTGTAACTAGAAAATATAAAGGAGCAGATGTACTGCTACCTCGAATTCGAATGATAC
>NC_080671.1:401873936-401890334 GCF_030247195.1 Topomyia yanbarensis | reverse complement strand
TTGTCGGGGGTCTAGAACAACTTTTTATTTTAAAGTGTTTTGATTGAAAACTTAAGTTTTTTAATGAAATTAATTCGCATTTTTGCTACTAATTGGTACTATAGACATTCAAAACATCCTAAAAGTGAGAATCTGATGAACAATTTCATTGTCTACAACTTCGTAGAATGCTATAAATCGATATAAAATCACCCGAGAAAGTTATTAAAATTTTATCAGTTTTTAGGTGTGCACGGGGCCCATGGATTAAGAAGTCGATTAACAAGGACTTACAAAAAATTCTCAGTAGAAAAAATATATTTTCAGATTTGTCCGGGTCTTGGGCGAAAATGACACTTTATGAACAAAGAGGTGTGGAAAGGTGTGCCCAAATTTATTTGATAATCTTACATCTTGTTGATTAATAGAGGAACAAATTTTATCATGCCTTTTTCATTTTTTCTCGCTCTAGGGGATAGCTAATGTAAACTAGAATGACTCTTCTTCCTGATCCTATCCTGCCTGGTAAAATACAATTGGCTTAAATTCAAATCTCTATATTTGAATGAACTAAAGTAGACAGTTCGAGACATTGTAATAAACGACGGTTTTATTGCAATTTTGGGTTGAGAATCCTGTTTGTCTTTATCAACATTAAAAGAAAGATGATTGAAATAGAAAAAAGCTCTTCGAGTTTTGGATCCATGTTTGTTATCTTTTGGGGTAAATTCATTTCAGCACAATTTATAGATGCAGATGGCTGCTTGTCCTGAAATTTTATTTCCAAATCGAGCACACTTCACATATTCTTAGAAAAAATAACAAAACCATGTTTCATAATTTCCTTTAAGAAGAAATTCCGGAGTCGTAACTCGTTGTACACGGATAACAACAGAAAACGAACAAGAAAATATCAGGCTGGACCATACATTCAGTAAATTCTCAAAGTAATACAAGTCTGTTTATAGAAGATTTCCCTCATAATATGGGATAAGAGCAAAGACAACATATCAAGAAGACAGAGTTGCCAGTTCAGCTCAGAATCTGAAGACATTAACAGCAACACGTCTTTCGGGTAAAGGTGATACTTTCTATATCTACTTTTATATGGAGATCGCTATCTTCGTACAATATACAAAACCTTTATTTCTAATTTCTGTTCTATGTACAGCCATTCCCTAAAGTTAACAAACTTGAACATAAATCTCATCGAATTATTTTTCTATCCTTCATGAAACTGTCAATCAGGATTCTCAACCGAAATCAAAGCAAATGACTGAATATCTAATCGAGTTTGATCAAATATAAAGTTAAAATTTAGGCCAAATATATCCCACAAGATGCTAACGAGCAAAAAGGTTGATTCAAGATTACATCTAGCATACTCCAGAATGAGTGAAGAAAAAAAAGAATAAACAAATATATCTGTGACAGAAAAAAAAACTGTTTCATTCTGCCGCATTACCCAGCATCTTTCATAAGAGTCTTAATTTCGTTCAAATTTTATCTACTCTTCTCTATATCTCCATGCTCCTTAAATATCATTGGTGCGCATAAAACGGTGGAATCTGGAATTATGCTTTTTACGCTTAAAGATACGACTTTGCTAGAATTCAGGTTCTTCTGAGAACACTGTTAAAATATGGCAATCCATTTTTTTTTTTCAAATAAAAATGTTTTTGGAATAAAACTTCTTAACCAGTAGGCCCCGTGCGAATATAGAAACTTTGATAAAAATTTAATAGCTTTCTCTTGCAATTTTAGATCGCGATGTAGTTTTCTACAAAGTTGTACACAATGAAATTATCCATCAGATTTTCACTTTTGGTAATATTTGAATGTCTAAAGTACTACCTAGAGGCAAAAATGTGAACCAGTTTCATTGAAAAACCCAAGTTTTCAAACAAAAAGCCTCAAGCTCAATTGACAGCTTTAAAAAAGTCACATTTTTTCAATCATAATTCAAATACATTTACAGATGAAAATGTGGAATATTGCAGCCATTAAAATCAATCGATATTTTGTCGAATCTAAGTGCGTTCATTTTAGATATTCGCATTTTTCGCTGCAAGAATAAAACAATTCTTGAAAATTGTGTCTCTTTTTACACAAATTGTAGGTAAGGTAGATTTTTGTTGTATATTCTGACAGAAGTTTTGTGCTTTCTTTTATAGCGAACGGTCCGAAGAGATGTAGATAGCAAACATGTTCATTAATAGTAATATTAAAATTTTCATATTGAACGAATTAGTAGCTCAAAGACGGCACCGGTAGATAAGTGGCAAGTCTACGGTTTTGATGGTAAAGTCGCTTCTCTGATGTTGGTGATTGGCACTCAGTGTAGAAAGAGACCGAAGGGAAAAAATGATAACAATAATTAGCCTTTTCACCTTTCAAAAGCACAAATGTTCAATACTTCCATTGTTAGTGTTATGTAAACAAATAAATATAGCTAAACATCGAAATTACTCGAACCTATTAATATGAGCAACACAATTCATTACAATAATTCACTACAACAATTATTAGAAGTTAATTCAAAATCAGCAACAAACAGAAATGCAACCATCTACCAACGAAGCCCATCAATGATGGAAAGCAAATGCTATATCACCTAGACTGCAATATTATACAAAATGTAAACCCAAACTTAAATGAATAAAAATTTAAGTTAAAAAATAAATCAGTCAATATGCCAGTCATGTAAATCAGTCGAAATAGGAAACACATCGAATGCACGCTGCCTTAAGGCTCAAATCCTCGACTACCTACGGGATACGTTCCATTTGAGCCAGTATATTTTGATTCCTGATTCTGACGGCCTAAAATATTTTTGATAAGCCAGAGTGCCGTTCAAAAATAACATAATTGGTTCTGTACCAAACTACGACGGAATAGTGGAAAATGCCTAATCTGGCCGCGAAAGTGTCGTGAGACCTCAAGAAGTTCAGAAGTCATTTTTAGAGGTTTTCATGTAGATTTGTTCATTCACAATCCCTGATGTGATGAAGAAATTAAAATTTGCCACATCCGCGGATCGCCAAACAATGATTGTGTACCGAATCCGTGTGCAAATTTTTCCACCTTGTTTGTTGCCGCTCCTGCTTGGTGCCTTTCGAACTTTCTAGACGTGTTGTACAAAACTCCGCTAGCGAATGACGGATCTCAATAGTACCATGTCTGTAATAATATACGTACATGGAACTATTGAGAACCAGAGCTACAGGTCCCAAGCCCTGGTAAAGGAGGATGGTTGTGATGACCTGGGCCGCGGTCACCACGTAAGATAGGTCATAACCCCAATTCCAAGGCGTGAAGCGACCCGTGCCGAGGGATGAGTGATCGAGGGGGTGAAAAAGATGCTCGATCGTTAACGGAGCCTGTGGGGTACCTAGGCAACCCCCACAGTAAGCGTCCCTTACCACGTTAATGCGGAGCTCTGGCGTGGCGGACATTCATTCTCGCGCTACTCGTGGGTACTGAAATGGAGAACAAAAATAAAAACAACAACAAACAAACGGAGGTGCCAAACCCCTTTGCTAGAGGTGGTTTGGCGAGGTCTCCCCCTCCCCCCCCCGTGGGGAGAGTAGTGGAGCGACGAGTGCTGCATCTGATAGCACCAGTGACCCCCCAGTAGTGGTAGGAAATAGCCCTATCAACGCACTGGACGGGCCACTATCGGCGATGTGCAAAGTGGTGGAGCAGCTCGATTCAATAATCGAGGCAAAGCAAAACATAAGCAAGGAGTTGAAGCAGAGACTCCTGGTGCTCCGGAAAACTGTTCGTTTCGCAAGACAGGAACAGCAGGCTTATGCCAAGAGGGTGGAATGTCGGGAGAAGTCCGACAGAGAAACCCAGACAGTGGCCTCCAAGAGGGAGGGAAGAGAGAATGTCGATATAGGCACTCAGACAGTGGTCTTCACCTTCTATGGAGCAACCATGTCGCTCGGAGCGGCGGCCGAGTTCCCCTCGAAGGGAAAAGGCAAGGGCAATCGTAAGACGGCGCCGAACGCGAAGCGCCCTAGGAAGTCGCCATGCGAGGGTGCAAAAACCGACACCACACGGCGTGCAACCGTTTAGGCCAGACGCCGTTTGGTCGAGGTAAGCGAGGGCGAGAGTGACCTCGCTGGGCAGAGCGATGGTACCAGCAACCCGGCGCGAACGGGGCAGGGGGGCGTAAACCCCTGGAGGCTGGTCACCAAGAAGAAGCCGGCACCGACACCGGAGGTACCGCGGCCCGCGAAGAAGGCCAAGGACAGAGGTGAGGCCTTGTGGTTAAAAACCGACAAGGACAAATACGCCGACGTCCTAAAGTCGATGAAGGCGGCCGAAAGCCTCTCGGCCCTTGGGCAAGATGTGCGTAGCGTGAGACGCACCAACACGGGAGAAATGCTTCTGGTGCTGAAGCGAGGCGCACAATCTAGTGCGGTGTACAAGGCCTTGGCCCAAGAGGTCCTTGGTGAAGGCGCCCAGGTCAGGTCGCTAGGGGCGGAAATGACTCTCCAGTGCAAGCATCTGGACGAGTTGACGACCGCAGAAGATGTCGTCGCAGCCGTCAAGGAGCAATGCGACGTGACAATCGAGGGAGCCTCTGTGCGTTTTAGAGGGGGACCCTCTGGCACCTAAGTAGCCTACCTCAGGCTACTGAAGGCGGATGCCAAAAAGGTAACCGAGAAAGGTAAGCTGAAGATCGGCTGGTCGGTATGCCCAATTAGCATACCCCAGCCGCCTTCAGTGGATAGGTGCTATCGGTGTCTTGAGTCCGGCCACAAATCCTACGAGTGCAGGGGCATAGACAGGAGCAAACTATGTCGTCGCTGCGGCGAGGAGGGGCATAAGGAGCGGGGTTGCACTAAGGCGCACAAGTGCCTTATCTGCACCGCTAAGAAGCAAGCCCGTAATCATGCTATGGGCGGACCTTCGTGTCCCTTCGGTGCGGTAAATAAGAAGAAGCCGTGAACGTCACACAGCTAAATCTTAACCATTGTGCAGCAGCCCAACAGCTGCTGTGGCAGTCGGTCTCGGAGTCGAGGACAGATGTCGCCCTCCTATCAGACTCGTACAACATCCCTGCCGGCAACGGCAATTGGGTGTCGGACGGGTCTGGAATGGTGGCAATCTGTACAACGGTACGGTTCCCGGTTCAAGAGGTAATACACTCCTCCGCCGAGGGTGTTGCGATTGCCAAGATCAATGGTGTGTACAATACTGCTACGCTTCATCAAGGTGGCCAGTAGAACAGTTCAACCAGATGATCGACAGGCTCTCGTCGGACCTAGTGGGCCGGAAACCGGTAGTCATAGCGGGAGACTTTAACACTTGGGCAGTGGAGTGGGGCAGCCGCTGTACAAATAGCAGGGGCCAAGCGCTAATGGAGGCGCTTGCGAAACTCGATACTGTGCTAGCTTATAGTGGCTCCGCTAGTACATTCCATAGAAACGGGGTGGAGGCGTGGATTGGCATAACATTTGCCAGCCCGAGTCTAGTTCCAGGCATGGAATGGAGGGTAGACGAAGGCTACACCCATAGCGATCATTTAGCAATCCGCTTTAGGATCAACTATGGTGTGCAGCATCCGAGGGCGGGAGATCCCTGTCAGGTACGTAGACCCACCGGCTGATACCTAACATATCGAGCTGGGTGGGAAGACCCCATGGGGAAGTTCACTTCCACCTGACACAATTCCTGTCAGGCCATGGCTGTTTCCGACAGTACCTCCACAGGTTCGGGCACGCGGAGGTCCCAGTCTGCCCGGACTGCCCAGGTGTAGACGAAATTGCCGAACACATACTGTTCGTATGTCATCGGTTCGACGTCGAAAGAAGAGCAATGCTTGACGTCTGTGGCTGGGACACAACCCCTGATACCCTTATTCAGCGGATGTGTCAATCCGTGGAGAAGTGGAACGCAGTCTCGGCTGCTACCATCCAGATTGCCAGTAGGCTACAGGTAATCTGGCGAACCGAGCAACAGACGACGGGCACGGCTAACTAGTGATTGGTTAGTTGGAGCGAAAAAGGCCGAGCGCAAAAAAGGGAGTGAATGGTCTGTTCATGCTGAGGCAGGTTTGGCGCAGCGACTGGCAACCGCGTAAGGGGTAAACCCAGCCACCCCGAAGCAAGGCAGAAGAGTGAGTGTATAGCCGTATAAGTGGACTGCCTCATGCCAAGACGGGAGGGTCGTAGCGTAGTATGTTGGGACTTAGCTATCGATGCATCATGGCGTGGCAGAGGAGTGCAAGGGTGAACATCCAAGTCAGTCTCACACGGTATGTTAACGGTGAGCACAAAAGTCAGCCTCACATGGTATGGTAGAGGCTAGCACAAAAGTAAGCCTAGCAAGGAATGAGTAAGGTGAGCACACAAGTCAGCCTCGCAAGGAACGAAAAAGGTGAGCACAAAAGTCAGCCTCATGTGGAGTGTTTGAGAGTGAATCAAGGGGCGATAGGGTGAGCACCCAAGTAAGCCTCATACAGGACGTATGAACGCGTGAGTGAGTACATCAAGTACAGCTATCCCCCCAGAAGTAATACCGAGAGGTAGTTCCTGAGAGGAACGATGGCGGAGCCCAATGGAGGTTAGTCGGTATTAATGGCAGCGTCACCATTCGAGCCCAACACGCCCACAGTGTACCCCGTGCGGTAGCTTGGATACCTACCAAAAGCACGTGTGCTGGGCTAGGACGTAAACGTCTTCTTCATTGTAAAAAAACGTGTTTAATCCACCTAACAGTGTGATGAGACATTTCTTATAACTGTTATCACTCCTCGGATATTATATCGTTTGAGAGCATTTAGAACTTGATGCTTCGCGATGTTTTTGATAACACATACTACATGGGATAGTGGCAGGACTCAGAGAATCGCTCAAATCAGCATAGGACAACATCAGTGCTAGAAATCTCAAACCAAATCAATGGGAAAGCGAAAAAATGGCCCTTAAAATAGACATACCAACGAATTATTGTTAATGCTCTGTTAATAAAATATCTATATTGTGGTGGGAAAACTGAATTTTCCTAAAGAGGTTATATATTGTACTGAAACAAAAAAAAACATTTTTTTTTTTGAATCGATTTGAAGTTTATATTTTACTCAAATTTCCAACGCGACTGAGAACTAAGAAATCAACGCTTTTTCTTGAAAAGGGCGATACTAGCAGTGATTCCATTCAAAGAAAATCAACAGTGTAGATTGCATGATTCAGTGATCGAAACCCAAAACTTTATAAAGTATTTGAAATTATTAAATTAAAATTTGTTTTTGCTATTGAAATTGACAAAATGATAGTATCGCCCCTTTGGCGATTGTTTACTTTTTCGGTCCCATCTATCAGCATTGAAGTATCGCCCTTATGTTTTTTTACAATAACTACCGTTTTACACCACCGATTTCGTCCGGCTTTTTTCAATAGAGATCATTGTTACTATTTACAGCTGGTATCAGTTTGATAATCCTAAAAAATACGAAAATAACAGTTTCGCCTCTAAACTGCTAGCAAAAAAGTATCGCCCTGTTTGTTTGCATGGAGCGTGGAGGGCGAAACTTTAAATAAACAAACAAAAATACAGTTTCGCCTGTTATACTTTTTGCTGTAGTTTAAGAAAGCAGTATCGTAGAATCCAAATTTTTAGGTTAATTTGTTGCGTTTCAAAGCCCTCATTCGCATGTAAGAAAAAAGCCCTATGTTTACATTTGTAAGTATCGCCCTTTTCACAAAAAAAGCGATGAAATGAAATCGCAGCTCCTGATATCACGCTATCTCTGAAGTACATGCGTGCATAGTTTCAAATTTTACTTCGACATCGACTTTTTCTAAAGGTGACTTCCCAGTAGTATCCTTGATTTGAATTATTATCGCTAATCCTAATGCAAAAGAACAAATAAAAACCTCACGAAAACGAACCGTTTGGGAAAATCATCATCATTACTGGAATTTTCATTTTCACGAAACTTTTCGATAACCTTCCGTCACTTGCGTTAATGCACTGGGTGCACAGTAGGGTGACAGGAAAAAATGGCCCCTATCGGCCCACCTCTGCGTCGATTCCTAGTCCCACCAGGAGTACTTGCACCAAATTTGAAGCAAATCGGACAAGTCTAACTACCGGACCAACGGGCCTGAAGTTTGTATGGGAATTTTCAATAATTTACATGGAGAAAACCCATCAGCACGCATTTTCGCCGCTAGGTGGCACTGTATGCATCGTATTATCACTGTAAGTGAAAATAAGAAGGATAATTGAATTGTCTACAACTTAGTCGAAGACTGCAAGTAAATCCGACTTTGTTAAAAGAAGTTATTAAACTTTTAACGAAGTGATGTCTGAGTCAGTTTTGCATGGGCCTAATAGCGCATAGTTGTGTATCAGTACTCGATTCACACGAACTAAACATTTTTGTGAAATAATCGTTAGGTTTAGCTCAATGGTATGTTCAGAAGAATTATAGTAAATATTACGAGTCATGCTTTAATTAGAAAATTTTAGTTCCACCTGTTACCGCATAGAGGGCGCCAACACTAACTTTTCAACGGAGAGAGATAGAAATTTGGTGTCTTCTACAAAGTTATAGAACAGGCATTTTTCAGTATTTCTTCTGAACATCTTGATACTCTATCTCTCTTCTATGAAAAGTTAGTAGTGGCGCCCTCTATGCGGTCACAGATGGAACTAAAATTTTCTAACCAAAACATAACTCGTATTATTTACTATAATTCTTGTAAACATACTATTCGGCTAAATCTAACCATTATTTCACAAAAATATATAGTTCGCGGGACTCGAGTGCTGATACACAACCATGCACTGCTAGGCCCCATGCAAAACTGACTCAGACATCACTTCGTTAAAAGTTTAATAACTTCTTTTAACATAGCCGGATTTACTAGCAGTCTTCGACTAAGTTGTAGATTATTAAAATATCTTTCTTATTTTCACTTACAGTGATAATACGATGTATACAGTGTCCCCTAGCGGCGAAAATACGAGCTAGTGAGTTTTCTTCATGTAAATTGTTGAAAAATCCAATATAAACTTCAGGCACGTTGGTCCGGTAGTTAGACTTGTCCGATTTGCTTCAAATTTGGTACAAGTACTCCTGGTGGGACTAGGAATCGACTCAGGGGTGGGCCGGAGTTTTCAAAAATTCATCATTTTTCTGGGCAGTCTACTGCACAGTGCTCTAAAAATCTAGCGAAATCGTCTTAGGGCACCAGCGGGTCTGTAAAGAATACTAAAAATTAATTTCTATTCCATAATTTTCAGTTCAGCAATTCGAGAGATCGTGCTCACCGCAAGCCATGAAAAATAGACTACGTTGTGAAGCGATGGTCACTATTTATTAAAAAATCACGGTTGAATAAAAAATAAAACTATTAAAAAAATTCAAATAGTTTATAATTTTCACAAACTTATTAGGAAAAATTGTTTAATAAGCTTTCGTAATATTGCGTAGGAAAAAAGCTGAAAATTTGAAAATAAATCTGAGGATTATGATTGATTACAGAACTCTGGAATTTTCAGGCAGGAATTTGATATTGATGCTATTAGACAACTGTGAAATCAAGATCAATAGATCAGTTACATATCAGGACCCCATTCCGACAATTTATCAAAAGTCCTCATGATGTTTACAACAGGTTATCAATCTACGGATCAGATAATTGTTGTTGTAATATTGAATTAAATCAGTCAGCATCAATAAATTTTCAACTCCAATCCAATTTTTTTTTTGGTGTGGTGGGGATGGGGGGGGGGGCTGTATGGTGTTAAACCCCAAAACCTTCTCTTGGCTACGCCGTTGCTTGGAGTTATTTATTTCGCTTTTCATTTTCCGAAAGGTTTCAGATCGATCCGATGGTCATAAGTTAGAAAAATTGCAGTCAGAAGGTTCGCACAAATGAACATTTTTGCACTGATAAGTTATCAAGTTCCTTCCAGACAACTTGGAAATGTTCGGTGATTATTTCTAGCGGTTGTAGATAGAAAAATGAAATACAAAATTCGATTTATCGAAATAATGTTTGGCTTATTTCAATGGATTATTACTATATTGAACAATAAATAGGCGACGAAGAGTAATCCACAAACAACAAGCCATAACTTTTAAAGTATTCAAAATAGATATTTGAAGTCTTTAGTAAAATTATTCGCAAAAGTAATAGCTACAAATTTGCTGAAGGCATCATTTCGATATAATCACTTCCAAGAAAATTTGTTAAAATATCTCACTCATAGGGGGATTAATTAGCAAAAGCACAATACCAAAAGAAAGGGCATATTATCTCCATTAAATTCACTGAAGATACAATTGACCTAAAATAAGCCGTTTTGGCGTTAATAATAGATTACATGTTTTTGGTCATATTTCTGGCAATGGGAAATGATAGAAATCTTTCGTCCGCATTTAATGTTAAATATCTCTTTTGATAATAGTCCGATTTCAACAATCTATAGCTTGTTCGAAAGGTATTCGTTAAAGCTGTCTAAAAACGTATAAATTGGTAATCTGTATTGTCAATTCCGGCAGATAATTTAAAAAAACTGCAAAAAACGCCATTTTTACGCATTCAAACATTCATATCTTAAAAACTAAACATCAGAATCAAAAACAAATTAATAGCGTTCATACTGTTTTTTAGTTCTTTCATTTAAAATTGGTTTGGATAAGATCGGTTCAGCCATTGCTGAGAAACACGAATGAGAATTTGTCCGTTACATACACACACACACAGACACACACACACACACAGACATTGTCCCAAATCGTCGAGCTGAGTCGATTGGTATATAAGACTCGGCCCTCCGGGCCTCGGAAAAAATCTTGAAAGTTTGAGCGAATTCTATACATTTCTTTTATAAGAAATGTAAAAAGGTACGAATGTTGCTGATATCAGAGAAGTATCGCCCGTCGATTTGAACTTATTCGATTTGGTTTTCGGTACGTTGGTCAGGTCTCCAGGTGGCTTTGTGGACATCTTTGCGGGGGAAGAAGGTACTTCGGACTATCATGCTACGGGAGACTGCGAAGTTCACGCATCGTTGGCCGTTGTCATTCGATACGGTATGCAAGCTGTTCGGCCCGACTACCGGTCTAAACATTACCTCCCGTCCTACCTGAGCGTTCATATCACCGATGACGATTTTCACGTCCCGTTGCAAACAGCCGTCGTACACCTCCTCCAGCTTCGCATAGAGCGCTTCCTTCTCTTCGTCGGGTCTCCCATCGTGTGGGCAGTGTACGTTGATGATGCTGTAGTTGAAGAAACGGCCAATCCAATCACGCGTAGACGCATCCTATCCAGAACTACAAAGCCGGTTTCCAGTTCGTTGGTGGTGCCACAGCTCTGGTGGAAAGTAGCCGCCCGATGCCCGTTTTTCCATACCATTTGTCCTGTCAAGCAAAGTTCCTGCAGTGCTATGACTTCAAAGTTACGTGGTTGGAGTTCGTCATAGGTTATCCTGTCGAAAGCTGTATTATTACAGTATTACAGTATTATTTGGAAACTTTGACAACCTTTTCTGCTTAAACTTATCCTGAACCTTTCCCTTTCTGATAACCACCGAACTTCCTTCTCAAGCGAGTATTTTGTTTTAAATGACGATCCGCTGCCTGAAAACCTTCTGGTTTCTAGCATGCCATCGGGTACATCACGTCCTTACAATATGTCGGGAAGCTTGGTACGTGGCGCTGTCGCTCTGCGGTTGTACTACCAAAACGTCAGAGGGCTAAGGACAAAAATCGAGGACTTGCATCGTTCAGTTCACGAAATTGTGATCTTTTTTCATGAATGTATGAACGGATTTTTTTCCGTTTAGAAGAGGACGGCGAAATGTCAAAGAGTTTCTGAGAATATCGTATCCAAAGAGCTTAAAGAAACAAGAAACTCTGAAAATGTTTAAGAAAATATTACTGATCCTAGAGGATTGTAGAATATTGACGACGATTTAATATGATCTACCAGTCTTATTCCCTCATTCCTTTTCATACCTCTAAATATCATAATACGAATAAAAACGCAGAAGTTCACTAAATCTTGTTACTAACGTGTTCAGCTAACTTTCCCTTGCCCTTTTGTAATTGCCAGGTGTGCAGCGGATAAAATTTGAATCCCACCCGTATCAAATCTCTTGCGTTAGTGAGGTCTCATTTCCTATGCTGTCTTCAGTAACTAGTTTCTTAGATGCACGTGACTGGACTACAATTGTTCTGATTCCATCATTTCTTCCATTTCTTCTTTTAGCTGTCGATGGTTTCCGCTGTGCTTCAAAAAGTAACTTTTGCTAGCGAAGGGTGGTTCAAGCTGACCTACATTCATTGTCAATCCGAAAAGTTGAATACATTTCCCATTGGCTTAGACAGTTAAAATATTTCCGTCGTACGTGAAACGTTCAACAATAGATGCTATTTACATTACTGCTCTTCCAAGTATGGAACCTTTTTTTATAATTGGCAATGTTTTAGCGAAATCATCGTTAATCCATTAGATGATAACAAAGCTCTAGCCTAATACGTGTTCGAGCGCAACTAGGGCGAATTTGAAACACACTGATTGGATGCGCTATAACATGTACTATGGCTTATTTTGGATTGGATAGCATCAAACATCTAGGAAGCAGGCTTTTCATGGCTACTAGTTTTCCGGAAGGCCGCCTTATCGACTGGTATTGGATTACCTTGTTTCGCCGAAAAAAAAACAAAGATGTTGCCGCTCTTCATTTGATTACACATCCACCTTCTCCGAGCTCATTGTTTTCTATAATGCGCCAAGAACCGCACATCCTTTCAACCCGAAAGCAGGCTTCTATTTTTGATCCCAGATTGCTCATCCATCTACCGCCTGTTTAGAGTGTCAGTGATGATGATGATGATGATGATGATGATGATGATGGTGGTGGTGCTGCTGAGCGCTCCGGAAATCTTGTTCGGATAATAACGCAAAATTCTATTCCGAGACTTCTACGCTGATGTGTTGGTATACATGCGTGTGAGTACATGTGCGACTCACCATCTCTAATGACTGAAGCCGAAGCTTTCTATCAGCGAATAGAAACGGCGACTTGAATCTCTCCTCCGATAGTTGATAACTATACATACTCACATTGGCAAATATTCTCAAACACACGCACGCAACAACACATATACGTAAGACCGTGTGGATCGAACGTGGCTGGAATTAATTTTACATACATTATCCCTCCCCGCAGATCCGTTCATTCAAGTGTATTCTTGGCCATTTTTCGCCAAAGTATCACATTATGGAAGGAGACGACTGCTGTCGACGAAAAACAAAGCAACTTTGCTGTGGTGGCTTGCTCTCATCAAAACACCACCCCAACAGCCCGACGCCGACACAGCTCTGCAGGGCCCGACGTGAAACCCAGTCACATGTACCATGGCGGAAGTGGGTTAAGTGGTGTTTGGCATCCACCAACCGCACCGTGCCTCACCATTCGTCGCAACGTTCTTGACATCGGGATTGAAGTAGTGTGAGCAACAACGAACGGGAAAATAACCAACTCCTTCGTTCGAAGCTAGCTAAGCATAGGATCGGCTGCCATCACGAGGCGCATCAACGGAACGGAACGGGGAGGGGGAGATGGGGTCATATGGTTTTTGCTACCGCTCCACTCTTTCTAAAAAAGTAAACACAAGACACAACTTTCAAAAGGCTATCATTGGTGAGCTAGCTAAGGGAAAGAAAAAGGAAAGGCTAACTTTTGACAAGCTAACCTATTCAGCGAATTCTCCAACTGGTTTTTTTTGCAGTTGATGGTATCTGTTCAAGTGGATGGATGGCACTTTGTCAGTGTCCCTATAAAGTGGTATTATCCAAACAAGATTGCTTGTGTCAGTGTATGTTGATAGCTCCGAAGAAAAAAAAAAGTTAAAGTTTGTTTACTTCCGCGGCGATTGGGGACGTGTGAAGGACGGACACTTTAAACAGTCATAAATTCGGCTAAAGAAGTCTCTTGCATTTTCACTGCTGTGCACATACAAGTTTGCGAAAAGATTCTGATCGAAACTGTTGTGTAACGGCGTTAGTTTATTACCCCACTTAAGGGGCAAAATGATTTTGAGTGAAATCGAACATTACAACCCAATTATGGGTATCGAGAGTTTAGCGTACATTGATCGATAAGTCGATCACAGTGCAGCATAAATATAGTAAATAAACCGAGGCACCGTTTTGACAGTTGAACAGTGTAGTTGTACGATTAATCATCTGAAAGCATCATGGGAGTAGTCCGCTCTAATAGCAAAACCCGGTGTGTTAACGACATTTCAGAAACCTTCGAAACTATGAGACGGTCGCTGTATTACAGAGAAGAATTAATCAGAATCAGATCTGAAAAGAACTGAGAAGTCCTAAGAAATTCTGAAAAATGCTGACATTATTTGCAGGTGATTGTCGCTTGCTTTTATTGCAAGAGACTTTTGTTTTGGGTGTACTAATCATTGCTCGAAGGAGATCTTTAATCTGAGTAACTCTGAAAAGATTTGATTCTGCTCAGGTTTGCGAAGATCTGAAAAAGAAGACCTAAGAAAATATCAGAATACCCAAAAAGTTGTGATAATACTTGAGAAGATGTTCCATCTGATATTTGAGAAAATATCGAAAAATATGACGTCGATAACATTTGAGAGAATCCTAGTTCTGAAGATATCATTCATCTAAAGGAGAAGGTTTAATATTGTTTGAAAAGAACTGAGAAGCCCTTAGAGTATCTGATGAGATTTTAGATCTTGTCAGAGATAAACTTGATCTGTGACAACAATTTCAGAGTCAAAGAACTGCAACGGACGAGTTCCGGTTGTAATCCTTCGTTGCGCGAATGTTTTATTTGGATTAATTGAAAGTCCAACATAAAGGCACCATTGCTCAACAACACATAAGGCTTGCTGCATAAAAATCAAAAAGTGTGTTGATTCAAATTCCGGTGATCATTATATGTTAATCATCGGCAAAACCATATGTCGGAAACCCAAGCTCATCAAGTTTCCTTACTAAACCAACGGCAAATAATATTAGAGATTTTTCCTAATAGATTTTTCTGAGTTGAAGAAGCGAATGACCTTAAGGTTAAAACCTCTAAAATCAAAATTAAAAAGTTCCATAAAAGTGGAAACACCACATCACTTTGAGGACATCCGCACACACTCAGTTTCCTTATCTCTACTTGTCTTAACGATGAGCACAGATGTCGGTTGCTACGCATTGCGTGTATCCAGTTCGTGTTTTATAAAGGTAATCCATTCATTTCATTTATTTAGTTCAACATCAATTTCATGATAACACTGAATCAACAATTTACCTCCACAATACTCGATTTGTAGCTGCAGCTCTCCTACGTCGTTTACGCTCAACACTCGCCAAATCACGTTCCACCTGGTCCGCCCATCGTGCCCTCTGCGCTCCTCGCCTTCTTGTACCAACCGAACACCATCTTTGCAGTATTGTTGTCCAGCATTCTTGCCCTGCCCACCGTATCCTTCCAGCTTTGGCCACCTTTTGGATACTGGGTTCGCCATAGAGTGCAGCGAGCTCGTGGTTCATCACACACCGTTCTCCTGCACCACGCCGAAGATGGTCCTTAGCATCCGTCGCTCAAAAACTCCTAGCGCTCCTAGGTCCTCCTCGAACATGGTCCAAGTCTCGTGCCCGTAGAGAACCACCGGTCTTAAAAGCGTTTTGTACATGGTGCATTTGGTGCGGGGGTGAATCTTTCTTGACTGCAGTTTCTTCTGGAGCCCATAGTAGGTCCGACTTCCACTGATGATGCGTCTTCGAATTTCACGGCTCACGTTATTGTCAGCAGTTAATAAGGATCCTAGGTAGACAAAATTCTCCACTACCTCAAAGGTATCCCCGTCGATCGTAACGCTGTTTCCTAGTCGGATCCTGTCGTTTTAGGTTCCGCCTACCAGCACATACTTTGTTTTGGACGCATTTACCATCAGTCCGACCTTTGCTGCTTCGCGTTTCTGGCGGGTGTACAGGTCTGCTACCGTTCCAAATGTTCGGGCGATAATGTCCATGTCGCCCACGAAGCATACGAATTAGCCGGATTTCGTGAAGATCGTGCCCCGGCTGTTGAGCCCGGCTCATCGCATCACAGCTTCCAGAGCGATGTTGAATAGTAGACACGAGAGTCCATCACCTTGTCTCACTCCCCGTCGATATTTGAATGGACTAGAAAGTTCACCCGAAATCCTCACGCTGTTCACCGTCCATCGTTACTTTGATCAGTCGAGTCAGCTTCCCGGGAAAGCTATTTTCGTCCATGATTTTCCATAGCTCTACGCGGTCGATACTGTCGTATGCCGCCTTGAAGTCGATGAACAGGTGATGCGTTGGGACCTGGTATTCACGGCATTTCTGGAGGATTTGCCATACGGTGAAGATCTGGTCCGTTGTC
>NC_080671.1:401828834-401873436 GCF_030247195.1 Topomyia yanbarensis | reverse complement strand
TGGACCCAAAACGCGACTTTTTTGAAAAGGCTGGATATCGTTTACCAGGAAAGGTTTTTCTTTTGTAAAAAGGTCTGAAAAATTTATTGCTAGTATTTACAACGACCGCACGGTACGCTATCATGCCCGTTTTGCCCCAATTCTCCTTTTCGTTTGAGTTTATTTTCAAAACTGAAAATATAACTCGGAAGAAAGTTGGAAACGACTGACAAAAATTAATATTTCTTATGTAAAAAAAACCAGAAAATCGATTGAAGACATTTAGAATAATCTCACGAAACGTATACACCCATTTTACCCCAATTCTCCGCAAAACTAAAGATTGAATGACTTTATATTTCGGTACAAGGCTATATGCGGCTGATCAAAAGTGATGATTCTTATGTATAAAAATCCAGGTTATCGTTTGAATTTGGTTAGACGGGTCGCCCGAACTGTATGTACCCGTTTTATCCCAATTCCTCCCATATCTCAAGTATAAAGTTGAAGCTGACTTTTCATTTCAGAAAGAGACTGAATGCGGTTGATCAAAAGTAGTATTTCTTATGCAAAAAATTCTGGGGAATCGATTGAAAATAGTTAGAATGGCCGCACGATACATGTGTACCCGTTTTACCCCAAATCTTCCCATATCTCAAGTGGAAAGTTAAACCTGACTGTACTTCTCGAAAAGAGGCTAAATACGGCTGATGAAAAGTAGTAATGCTTATGTACAAAATTCCGGGGAATCGATTGGAGATAGTTAGAATAACCGCACGAAACGTGTATATCCGTTCTACCCTAATTCTTCCCATTTGTCAAGCGTGCAGTTAAACCTAGCTGTGCTTTTCCGTATGAAGCTGAATGCGGCTGAAACGTAGCAATTCCTATGTAAAAACTTCCGGGAAATCGAATGAAGATAGTTAGAATAACCATACGAAACGTGTATACCCGTTTTACCCCAATTCTGCACATAATGTATGTGTGAAGTTATACCTTACTCATTATTTCAGCAAGAGGCAGAAAGCGGCTCACCAAAGAAGTTTCTCTTGTGTAAAACAGTTCAGGGAATCGATTGAAAATACACGAAACGAATGACCCATTTACCCCAATTCTGTCCCTTATACTTGTGTGAAATTATACTTACCCAACATTTCAGAAAGAGTCTGAAATCGGCTGATAAAAAGTAATTTTATGTTAAATACTTCAGGGGATCAATTAAAGGTAGCTAGAATATCCGCAAGAAACATGTGTACCCGTTTTACCCTAAGTTCCTCTGATAACTCAAATATGAAGTTAAATCACAGACTAACAGATATAACACTATGAGGTAATTCCCACAAAAAACATCGATCCGGCAATTTTCCCAGAACACTAGCTCCACCATTTATTCACAATCCCAAGCACTCATTTTCTGATGGGTTATCCCTCAGGTTTGGGAACAATTTTTCCCTAGTGGTCTATCCCCCATCTGCTTGTTCATATGTCAGTGGCGCCATAATTTCAAATGTGGCCACAGTCCCAACTACAAATATATTTAAAATGACCGTTAAAGCGGGCGAAGCATTGTTTTCGAGTGTTATGTCTGTTAGTCTGTGGTTAAATCTGGCTGTACTTCTCCGAAAGAGGCTGACTGCAACTGATGAAAAATAGTAATTCTTACGTACAAAAAATTCGCGTTCAGCCTGTTTTTGAAATGATGAGTAGGTACATTACGTGAAGAGTTGGAGCAAAACGGGTATACACGTTTCGTGCGGTCATACTAGCTATCTCAAATCGATTCCCCGGAATTTTGTACCTAAGAATTACTACTTTACATCAGCCGCATTCAGCCTTTTACCAAGAGGTACAACCAGGTTTAACTTCACATTTGAACTATGGGAGAAATATTTTGTCCATTGATTCGAACTATCTTCAATCAATTCCCTGGTCTATTTAAGACATAACTTCACACATACATTATGTGAATAATTGGGGTAAAACAGATACAAACGTTTAGTGCGGTCATTCCAACTATCTTCAACTGTTTCTCCGGATTTTTCTATATAAGAATTGCTACTTTTCATCAGCCACCTTCAGCTTCTTTTCGAGAAGCACAGTCAGAGTTAACTTTCCACTTGAGATATGGGAAGATTTGGGGTAAAACGGGTACACATGTTACGTGCAGCCATTCTAACTATCTTCAATCGATTCCCCAGATTTTTTTTTTGCATAAGAAATACTACTTTTGATCTAGCGCATTCAGCCTCTTTCTGAAATGTAGAACCAGCTTTAACCTGATACTTGAGTTATGGGAAGAATTGGGGTAAAACACGTACATACGTTTCGGGCGACCAGTCTAACCATATTCATACGATAACCTGGATTTTTATACATAAGAATCATCACTTTTGATCAGCCGCATATAGCCTTGTACCGAAATATTTAGCCAGGATTAACTTCAAACTTTAGTTTTGCGGAGAATTGTGGTAAAATGGGTGTATACGTTTCGTGAAATTATTCTAAATGTCTTCAATCGATTTTTTTGACTTTTTTACATAAGAAATATTAATTTTTGTCAGCCGTTTCCAACTTTCTTCCGAGTTATATATTCAGTTTCGAAAATAAACTCAAACGAAAAGGAGAATTGGGGCAAAACGGGCATGATAGCGTACTTTACGGTCATTTTAAATACCTGCAATCGATTCCCCAGACATTTTTACATAAGAAGTATTCATCTTTGATAACATCACTTAGGGACCATTCATAAATTACGTAACGCTTTTAGGGGGGGGGGGGGGAGGGGGTACGACAAATTGTGACAAGTTGTGACATAGGGGGGAGGGGGTGTTAACTAGATCGTTACGTAACATGTTTTCATCGAAGAACAAAATTTTTTTCTTGGAATTAGTTACGTAACAGGTGAGGGGGGATGGAAAAATTTGTGACAATTTGTTACATAGGGGGAGGGGGAGTCAATTTTGGGCAATTTTTGCGTTACGTAATTTATGAATGGTCCCTTAGCCTTCTATCTATTCTTTTATTGAGTAAAGTCGCATTTTTACATCATTTTTTCCCACTGTGCATTGTTTGTTATACTAACATTCCTTTCCTTTCCCGACTGTTGTAAGGACGTGTCCGGCGCCGTTATTGTCATTTCAAAGTATGACACTGTCGAAACACGCACATAAAAGATGTATAACTACTCCCAGGTCCCATTCATTGATTCTCTGTGCACGGAATTTCGCAGGAAATTTCGCACGGAATTTTTCGCGGAATTTGGCACGGAATTTTACATGGAATTTTATACGGAAATTCACGCGGAATTTCGCATGGAATTTTGCCTGGAATTTCACGCGGAATTTCATGCGGACTTTCACGCAGAATTTCACGCGGAATTTCGCACGGAATTTCACGCGGAATTTCACAAAGAATTTCAGGCGAAATTTCACACGAAATTTCATGCGAAATTTCACACGGTATTGAAGGCGAGGAACAAAATTTCACGCGGAATTTCGCATGAATTTCGCAAGGAATTTCGCATGGAATTTCGCGCGGAATTTCGCATAAAATGTCGCGCGGAATTCCGCACAAAATTTCACGCAGAATTTTAGGCACGGAATTTTTCGTGGAATTTCGCGTGCAATTTTGCACGGGATTTCGCGCGGAACTTCGCTCGAATTTCGCACGTAATGTCGCATCGAAGTTCGCGCGAAATTTACGCAGAATTTCGCATGGAATTTCACTCGGGATTTAACGCAGAATTTTCTAGGGAATTTTGCACGAATTTTCTCGAAGAATTTCAAGCAGAATTGTGCGCTGAATGTCGCATCGAATTATTCACGGAATTTCGCGCGAAATTTCTAATGGAATTTCGCACCAGATTTCACGCGGAATTTGCCCGAAATTTCGCAAGGAATTTCGCACGCAATTTCACATTTTTACATAAGAAGTATTCATCTTTGATAACAACACTTAGCCTTCTATCAAGCTATTGAGTAAAGTCGCGTTTTTGATACTTTTTCCCACTGTGCATCGTTTGTTATACTAACATTCCTTACCTTTCCCGACTGTTGTAAGGACGTGTCCGGCGCCGTTATTGTCATTTCAAAGTATGGCACTGTCGAAACACGCACACAAAAGATGTATAACTACTCCCAGTTGACTGATTCTCTGTGCACGGAAGTTCGTTGATTCTCTGTGCACGGAATTTCGCAGGAAATTTCGCACGGAATTTCTCGCGGAATTTGGCACGGAATTTGACACGGAATTTCGCTCAGAAATTCGCGCGGAATTTCGCATGGAATTTCGCCTGGAATTTCACGCGGAATTTCACGCAGAATTTCGCACGAAATTTCACGCGGAATTTCACACGGAATTTCGGGCGAAATTTCACACGGTATTGAAGGCACGGCACAAAATTTCACGCGGAATTTCGCATGGAATTTCGCATGGAATTTCGTGCGGAATTTCGCATAGAATTTCGCGCGGAATTCCGCACAAAATTTCACGCGGAATTTCACACGGAATTTCGCATGAATTTTAGGCACGGAATTTTTCGTAGAATTTCGCACGGAACTTCGCACGGGATTTCGCGCGGAATTTCGAGCGGAAGTTCACATAGAATTTTGCACGGAATTTCTAGAGGAAGTTCGAGTGGAATTTAGCGCGAAATTTCACTCGAATTTCGCGCGAAATTTACGCAGAATTTCGCATGGAATTTCGCCCGGGATTTCACGCAGAATTTTGTAGGGAATTTTGCACGAATTTTCGCGAAGAATTTCAAGCAGAATTTTGCGTTGAATGTCGCATCGAATTATTCACGGAATTTCGCGCAAAATTTCTAAGGTAATTTCGCACGAGATTTTATGCAGAATTTCACTCGGAATTTTTCATGAATTTTAGGCATGGAATTTATCGTGGAATTTCGCGTGCTATTTCATACAGAATTTCGCACGCAATTTCGGGCAGAATTTCACACGCAATTTCACGCAGTTTCGCACCGAATTTCGCATGAATTTTAGGCACGGAATTTTTCGTGGAATTTCGCGCGCAATTTTACATAGAATTTTGCACGGAAATTCGAATTTGGCACGGGATTTCACGCAGAATTTCTTAGGGAATTTTGCACGCAATTTCGCACAGAATTTTGCACAGAATTTTGCATGGGATTTCGTGGGAATTTCGCGCGCTATTTCACACAGAATTTTGCACAGAATCTCGCACGGAATTTTGCGCGGAATTTCACACGCAATTTCACGCGGAATTTCGCACCGAGTTTCGCATGATTTTTAGACACGGAATTTTTCGTGGAATTTCGCACGCTATTTCGCACGGGATTTCGCCCGGAATTTCGCGCGGAACTTCGCACGGGATTTCGCGCGGCATTTCGCGCAGATTTTCGCATAGAATTTAGCACAGAATTTATAGAGGAATTTCGAGTGGAATTTAGCGCGAAATTTCGCTCGAATTTCGCATCTAATTTCACACGTATTTGCGCATGGAATTTTGCACAGGATTTCACGCGGAATTTGCCCGAAATTTCGCAAGGAATTTCGCACGCAATTTCACGCGGAATTTCGCATGAATTTTAAGCACGGAATTTAACGTGGAATTTTGCGCGCTATTTCAATACAATTGCACGCAGAATTTCGCACCGAATTTCGCATGAATTTTAGGCACGGAATTTTTCGTGAAATTCGCATGGGATTTCGCGCAGAATTTTGCGCGGAACTTCACACAGAATTTTGCACGGAAATTCTAAAGTAATTTCGTGCGGAATTTTGCTCGAATTTCGCACGCAATTTCGCATGGAATTTCGCACGAGATTTCACGCATAATTTCGAAGGAAATTTCGCACCGAATTTTGCACAGAATTTCGCATGAGATTTCGCACGGAATTTCGCGCGGAACGTTGCACGGGATTTCGCGTGGAATTTCGAGCGGAACTTCGTATAGAATTTCGCACGGAATTTCTATAGGAATTTCACGCGGAGCTTCGCACGTAATTTCGCATCGAATTTCACACGTAATTTCGCATCGAATTTCGTGCGAAATTTACGCAGAATTTCGCATGGAATTATGCAAGGGATTTCACGCAGAATTTTGTAGGAAATTTCGCACGGAATTTTGCACAAATTTTCGCGAGGAGTTTCAAGAAGAATTTTACGCTGAATGTCACATGGAGTTTAGTAGACAAAGAGAGGCTCTCTTTTGTAGAATGGACCTATTGAAAAAAGTCTTCATATATCGTCGCTGTTGTGCTATCTTATGACAAGAGCCATTTAGCACATTTCGAGAAAAAAGATTTTTAAAGCTTGAGATTGAATATCTTGAAACTCATAAATGGTATAAACAATCCAAAGAAGACAATTAATGCTTCAATCTATTCTGCATTAATCTCTCAAATATTACGAAGATCGGTTGACTATGTTGCGAGTTTTTACTATGAATGTAAACAAAAGTCGCACTCGCACGTGTCATAGGCGTGTATTGAAGACAAAATTTGTATGACGTGTCATAATCGTGCATGGAAAATTTTCCATAGAAAAAAATCATCAATTTTTAACTTTTATTCATATCTTTGCGTTCATATGGTCTATAAACAATCGGTGAAATACATTTTGAAGGAAATGAGTCAGGGAATCTAGAAAAAATTCATACTATGTTGCGTTTCGGCTTCGCCTCATCAGAAACCGACACTAACGTATTGTCGGAATAGATTAGCGCCGGCTTGACGCAAATCCCTTAAAACTAAAACACACTATGTGTTTCAATCAAACGACTGATCAAACGTGATGTCCCGTTAGAGCAGAAGTTCTGTTTATGCCGATGAGACACAAGTGAAGCCGAAACTTGTCTTGGCTTAGCAGCATAGTAGAAAAAATTGTTATTTTTGATTGCAGTGTTGCCAAATATGCTTTATTTCCAGTTTAAAACTAAAACTGTATTTTTCTCACAACTCGTGTAATTTCCTTTTGAAAATGTTTATGCCATTGCGTTCCTCAGACATTTTCACACATAAAAACATCTAAAACTTCAATATAACTTGAGCAAATCCCTAGATACAGTGATTTGAAGCAAAAAACTCACAATTTCTCATCACGTTTCTCGCTATATCTAAGTAACCAAGTAGAATTTCAAAATTCTGAAAACGCCACTTTGTAGAGAATTTTCAAACAAGTAATGTGGTATATCTAACTCAGTTTGCCCCAAAATGGCGTTTGTCATAAGATAGCACAACAGCGACGATATGTAAATCTACTACAAATACGCTGGCAATAATCAGATAAATAGGCAGATAAAACTATATGCAACTTAATGTCACTTTTATGTTTTTTCATGGTTAAAAGTTAAAAAAAAAACTTTTTTTTCTTCGAGTTTAATATGAAAATCCATTATAACGCATTTCATGTGGTGTTACAAATTAAATTCAAACAAATTCCACGTGAAATTGACATATTGTTCCATTGAATATTCGCTGCCATGCTGTTGAGCCGCAAAGTATGAACTTTCTGAATGGCTTTCGCATGTAAAGCTATTGATTGGAAATATTAGTCAGTGCTATTTCTTATGATATTGATGTGATTTTCACACAATGTTCGCAAAATTTTGGCTTCTAATCTGACGATATCACTGCATTTGGCTCACTTTTTGAAACCCCTGGGTTATAATGGGTTAAAAATCTTGCCTGTAAAATGTATAACACTCGCGTTTGAGCGAAACGAAAAGTTGTGTACAACACACCCTTATTCATCCCACCATTTGAGCTAATGCGATGAATAGAGATAGCAGACAATGCTTTAACTAATGTGTTCAAATGGGTGAAATGAGTAGAGGTGCTAAGATGAATTATGGCACAGTAGTCCTATTTAGAATTGCCAATTTCATCAAATTGGTCAGCATTCGTGCAAAATTGGATTAAGATTGGATTGATTTGTTGTAATTTCTTCCAATGTTTTAGCAATATTCGATTTGTCAGAAGATTGCTTAATTTTTTTTAAATTACCAGAAAAAATACGAATACATGCAAAACTGAAAGAAATATAACAATTATTCTAAAGCAACGTTCCGCTCGATAATATACAGAAGCACGAAATTTTATTCGTTTAATGTACGAAAAACAAATTCTCCCGATCCCAAAAATATTCGTTCTATATAAAACAATTGGTAAAAGAAGGAATCATTTCGTTTCATGCACGAAAAATAGTTTTGTCATCCACGATAACTTTCAAGCGACTACGGGCCATTCCAGGGCAGATTTACAATTTAAATTTTAATTCATTCAAAATTTGATTCTTGCATTCTTCAACTAGAAATATTTGACACACATTTTTTGTTTTGACTGAACATATTTTTTTTCAAATTATTAGCTTTGAACTTCTGAATATTACATAATTGAACATATTTCAATCACTGATAGTTCGAAGAGTAGGTTTAATGTGTTGAAAAAAAAATAAATAAATGTTTCATTTCTGCATGAGCCTATATAACTTATGTATTCTGCAATTATAAGAAACAAATTTAATTTTTTGAAGGTGAACCGAACGTTTAAGCTATTTTTTTCTTTAAATATTAAGAATCATATTATAAAGATTGTGCAAACATTTGAGTGGAAATGCTTTGCGAGATGCAGCGAAGGCCCGTTTTTATCAGCCCCTTTGGTGTTTTTTTGGTTGACAAAATTGCAAAAATGACAAAACAATTTTATTTATTTTCTCTAATATACCGAAGCTGTTCAAATATATAACATCATTCCGTGGACATTGCTTCACAATCCTGACTGGCTGACGAAATCTGGTCGAAAAGCTGACAAAATTGGAAGCTGATAAAAACGGGTTTTCAATTTATTACAATCATACCTTTAAAACATGGCAATTTAATTAAAATATTTCGTAAAGTACTGAAACTGAAATTTTTACACAATCTTCTGTATTGAGAATATGTTTTCAGAAAACAAAAAAAAACTTTTTTGATCCAATTTCACATTTTTTTTATAATTTTCTTCTAACATGTGCAGAAATAAATAATAAACAACAGCGTAACATAAATATCAAAAACAACTATTACATATTTTTATTGGTGGGCTCTTGCGAAAATGCAACTTTAGTATTTAATATATTTTTCCATACAACGAATAGTTGTATGGAACCAACTATTTACAATGCACGAAAATAGTTCGTTGCAGAAAGCGAGGAATGCATTCGTTTATTGTATGATAATTCTCTTTCCACTCAGAGGTGGGGAAATACCGGTTGAGTACCGGTACGGTAAACCAAATCTCCACAAGTGTTTATGTTTCCTTTACATGGTGTGCGGTCTTATCACTGGTTGTGTTTCAATGAAATACGAAAACCAAACCGATTTTCGTTTACACAGCACCGCGGTTTGGTTTTGATTTTCGTTTACCGGTGCACGAGTATGGGAAGGAAACAAGAGAATAACGAAACCAGACTTCGCTTGTGTTTATCGGTTATGCTAGTGCTGCTAGTATTTTTATTAAGAATTATAAACAAATTTCTTTTGGGTATAATAATATGAGGTATTTTTTCGGTAATTGAAAAAAATGTCTTTAGACATATTTCTGTTCAAATAAATTATGTTCGTGGTCGTAAATGGCGTTACTTAACTCAATATTACGACTTTTTCATGATTTATCATCAGGAAGTTTGCAATATGGGTATGTTTGGTACGGGAAACTGCCCAAAAATCGAAAGTAAAAGGAATTTTTATAGCCTCCGCTATTTTTATACCTATGATAGCAGATCAAAATTTAAGATGACGGTATATTCAAGATAAACCGTCATCTAAAATCACTCGACATGGACATTTTTAATATAAGAAATATGTCAAAAGATCGCAAATTGATGCCTGCTGGCATTTAAAATCTGAAATGGCGAGCTATATTCAATACTACTGGCATTCAATAACGTTTTAATGGTAAACAAAGTATGAAACAAGGGTATTTTTGATATTGAAAAGTTGTGTAGAGATTAAAAATTGTTATTCGTCGTCATTTTGCATCCCAATATGGTGTTATTTTCACGACGATTTAGCATTTAAAAGCATGCATATTTAAATAGGCATATGGTTTCAAGGAAACGAAACTTGAATTGCGTCGTAAATTATAAATTCAAAATGGCGGCCTATTCATGATGATCTAACAACTAGCATGGTTATATTGTGGACCAATATCATCATTAATGATTGAAGGTCGTTTTACATGTTTTGTTGTAATGAGACAGACAATTTCGTGATTGGTGACAATGTGAATATTTTTTTTATTCAAATTATTGCGCAACATTTTTTAAAAAATAATTGTTCTGCAGTCGATTTACATACACACATCGACACACGCCGAAAATATTTATTCCTTAAAGAAACTTAGTTTTTTAACGGCGGTCTATTGAATGAAAGTGTTTTTGCTATTCGTTAGATGGTTGCTGTTCTCAATGAATTAAGTTTTTTAGTAAATGAATTATTGAGTGGTAGTATTCTCTAAACTCGAATATTCGTGACCAAACCTTCTAGAGAACCTCCAAAATATTTCAAAACGATGTACAGTAACAGCAAAAATAACAGAAATACGTTACCAGCGCTCAGTAAATAAGGACCTAATCGTGAGTTTCCCCCCACTTGCGTCTGAGTTGCCTACCATATGTGAATAACACACACATACACGAATTGCCTCTGTGCAAGGATAGATGTATCAATACTATGCGCCGTAGCAGTAATAATAAGGATATATGTATACAAAATGCGAGTGTGTGCTCGAGATTATTCGAGAATCGCCTAACCAGCGCAACCAAACGTGGATTAGATCTCATTTATACGACTATTTGCGATATAAATACAGGCCACTTTGAATGCATTGAATGTTAATGTCAAGTTTCAAGTGATTTAAGTCATGTTTAATTGATTTCATTAATTTTATTGATTTAATTAATTTTATTGATTTTATTGTTTTTGTTATTTCATTGCCATCGCTGATTTCATTGTTTTCTTAGAATTCAATTTAAACATTTTGACGTTAACATCAATTTGTATGCTCTAGACAACTTTGCCAAATCAATCATATCTACATTTCATAATTCAGCATTGAAACAAATATCAATTGTTGAACTTTTAACAACTGCTGAACTCAATTCAGTTGTCTTTTCGGCAGCACTGCAGACGAATTTACTGCTTCTTCTTTCAACCGAAACACCGTGTATAGAAAAAAAACCAGGCTCCGTTTTCTAAAGCCAAACAGAAACTGCTGCTGAGAATACATCAACATAAGTTGGAATTCGAACACACATGTGAACGGTGCTGAGTGGCTCGGTTTGGTTTTAGAAACTGAGACTCGGTTGAGGTTTTTCTTTCGTTTACCGTGGGAACGAAATCAAAACCGAATACGATGTGCATCACTCGTTTACACGTGTTGAGTTGGTTTTCTTACCCACCTCTGCTTTCCACTCAAGGATATTTCTCACTGTATATAAAATTGAATTCGCTTTGTTTTTTTTCGCTGAGCGTCAAATTCACAGAATTATCGCTGAGCGTCAAATTGAAATAGTGATCGTGATGAAGAGATTGACCGAAATATGTTCATAATTTGTTTACGTCACTCACCCTCACCGCCTCTTTGTAATGCTTAGGTATTATTTTAGTTAGATTTATCTGCAACCTTGAAGTTCTAAAAGCAAAATTTAATAATATCTCACTATTTAAAAGAATGCACCGAAAAATCGGAATGCATAGCTGCTAGTGTCTCTTATTCGAGCCTCACTCACAAGATGGAACTTATTATCTTCCGAATACTCAGATAAAACAACATATAATAACTAAATTGACACATTAAAAATAATTATTGAACAGCTTCGAAGCCGCTTTTATGTTAGCTTGAACATTTTCGGAAAATAAACATAGCGACCACGTACTCTTTACAACCAAAGAAATAATTAATTTTGTATTCAAATATTTGTTTTCATTTTTGCTGCTGCGTTTTCAGGAAACAGATACCTTTTAAAAACATCCTTTTTTTAACAAATGATGACGCGAAAATCAAACAACAGTTCGTTAAAATATTCATTTTTAGTTAAAATGGTCAAGACAAAAACTAGAATAATCGTTTTTACGTTTGTGGGATTTTCCGTGTACTTGTTAATTAATGATTTTGTTAAAGGCCCACAAGTTTAGGTAGGGAGAACACAATCAAAATAAAGATTGTAAGATTTAGTGCTTCCAGAAATTGTAGATGGAATAATTTTAAATCAATTGATCCATTAAAATTTGTTAGTAATCAAAGTTCTTTGAAGATTTTGTGTATTTTCATACATTTAAAGCAAATTAAAATATAAAAACTAATTGTATTTAAATCCATTAATATTTAAAACATACATTATGGCATTGAATTCAAGGCACAATTTATGATAAATAATATAATTGAGAGAATATGAAATTTGGATCTTCCAGAATATATAGCCGGGATCAAATGCATCAATTAAAGTACAAAATAAGTAACTCACCGCTTTTAAATCACGAATTATTGTGGTTCTATACATGTATCCGACATTGTTCAATGCACATAAAAATATTTTTTTGAACTCTAAGTTCTAAAAATAGCGATTAGGCAAGTCAAACTGCCACTTTCCTACATCGATTTGTGTTAACACTTTTAATCATTACTTGGTGTAGGACAATTTATTACCAATATTTTGTATTACTTTTTGCATAGAAAGTATTTAAAAGGTATTTTAAATCTTTTTAATATTTTTAATCACAAACAACGACAATGAATGCGGTTTATTTACACCACGACTGGCATCAAAACTTTCGTGTACGGCCCTCTCTCTTTGAATGTGCAGAGAACAGTGTACAAAGCGAGAGAGTAAACTATACTGCGCCACGCTCTTACCGAGCAGCCGGAGTACAGCAGCTAAACAAAAATCTTAAGGCTTTTTTCACAAAAGAGCTATCCACGCAATATCGAATCAAGATGCATAATGCCACCCCTGTCCAAGATCGGTTTTTATGGCCAACCTTCAATTTCTCAAAATTGACTATAAAAAATTCAATTTTTAAATTGACACATGATACCTTCCTGCAAACATTTCCTTCTAACTGGAGCTCAAATTTCGATGCTTTAACTTATGCTGATGGCCCCCTGACCTCGTAGAAAAATGGTAACGCAAAGACATACCCTTTCCTTTTTTTCTTTTTCATTTCGGAGCTTCTGAAAAATCAGTCACGAACTGGAATCCGATATTTTTTTATCATTCCATTTAAATTTCAATCGACATTAAGTACTCCCATATAATCGGGCAACGGTCTGATTATCAAGATTAAATAGGGTACGTTCACTGTACGAGACACATCATAACAAGCATCTCCGATAACGAGCGCACTGTTTGTGATCGACATGGGGAAGACCGTAAGCTCGAGAGCACCATCTCTTCAAAACCCTTTCCGATCTGGGCACCACACCGCCGCCGCATCGGAACGATGATCCGGAGAGCAAAAAAATATACGCTGTGTGTGAAAACTGCCGCTGACTCGAAGTAAATTGGAAAGAAAATTGAAATTTTCGTCGCGATGGGGGACCCATTGTAATTTTCTTGGGCTATTTCGTATCGAAACTGGTGGTGGTCCACTTCATCAGCGTGCTCGCTCCGGATCCTGGCGCTGCTGCCAAGAATCTTACACCATTACGGACATGGGCGTGGGAGTTAATCCTTTTCTTTTGTTGAAGTGCTCCCCCGAATGGTGGTGGTTCCATCCGATCGGTGGCGGTGGTGCTCGTGGTGGAACAGAATGAATTGTATACATTGTGTTTTTCCTCGTTATATTCCCATGAATTCGATCATAATGGGTTTGGAGCCAATTCGATATGTTGTAGTAGCGCTGGATAGGCTTTCACTGCTGTGTGATAACATGGAACGAAGTTAAAGAATATATTTATCGGTTGAGAATGATGCGGATATGTGGGAATGGCAATGAATATAATCTTGATGGGAAGAAAAATCCAACAATCGGGTTTCGGCAGGCAGGCGTCTTGATGGGATTGTTTTGGTTGAATGATTCTTCCAGATATGAGAGTACCGTAGCTAAACGCTAAATGTGGGGTGAACTGGGATTATTGAAATTTTCCACTATGAATTCTGGAGCGATACATGGTAAAGCATTATTATTAGAACGTATCCAGCAAAGGGAGTTTTGCAGTAATGATCTGGAATCTAGAATCTATATTGATTGCCCATTCAGTGACATGTTTGCTATTTATATTCCAATATTGAAGATGAAAAAAACTGTTTTCATACAATTTATTCAAAAACAGCGAGAACTCTTTTGAGAGATAAGGATACGTGTTTCAACTTCGTCTCTTCAGTATCAGCCAGATCCGACTTGGCCACCAGATAGACACAAAATGCAAAAAATAAGAACACGTCGTCAATTAAATTAGATGTCTATGTAGTAGCCAAGGCAGTTCTGCCAGAAACTGATGGAACGATATCGAAACGCAACTCCTTGAGCCTAGTTATTTTTAATTTCGAACCTAAAATTTAATAATAGAATAGTAAAACTCACAAAGCGAAACAGCACACATTTAGCTGTTTGAAAATGAAACACTTCAAAATAAAATAAAAGTCACACTACATCAATCAACATCGCATATATTCACCCAACAGCACTCTAATTTGCTGAAATAATTCCAGTTCTTGGAACCCGGCGCCCGGTTTCAGCTTTTCATGCTTTTCCAATCAAATTATAACCCACCGAATTCGATCAGTCGAATAAAATTGTAACACGGGAAAATGAAAGCCAAAAGCGAAACACATCAAGCGAAAACCGAACAAGCCAGCGAACGCCAGTTCCAATTCGTTTACTTTTAAATTCGGCTAAAAGATCACAGCCAGCAATTCATCGGCGTCGGTTCCACGCTTCGCAGGACCCTAACTGACACTCATCCTGGCAGACCCCCCCACCCCTCCGGTCGACCATGTTGGCCTGCTGCTATCGCCGGATATTCAGTACAAGGTTTATTCCCATACCCCGACTGTGTCCATTTGCCAACCGACCGGGCGACGCTAGGGGAAGGACGACGGAATCGTTTATTTAATTTCAATTTATTCCTTTCGTAACTTGATTTGCTGTTGCTGGTTCTAGCTGGCAGCATATCGACTGCCAGCTCAAGTGTACGGGGGGATGACTCCTTTTGATGATGGGTGACGCGCACCATCGATAACAAATGACACGTCAAACGTCAAACCGCGCGGCGTCGTTAAGAAAACGATTGAAATAATACAAAATGCCAGCTAGCAGAACAAAAACCCAAACAGGGATACCCGGCGACGATGACGATTGAATGAAACACCGTCCCCCCACCCGTTCGATCCGGGTATAAAAATACGAACGCGGCATGGTTAGGCATCACCGGCGAAGCAGAATCCATCGTCATCATTTTTCTGAGTTATAAAGTATAAAGAAAACACCGGTCCGGGCGCAGAAACGAACGAGATATAATAAAATTTTATTTCGAGCTCTTTCCTTCAATTATGGAATCCTTAATTGAATTTTGCTTTTTGAAATGGCATAGTCCGAGGTAGAGCTCTGGGTTGGGCAATCACACACACACATACATACACAGAAATACCCAATGTCGTTGATTGGTGGAATTGAGGGTGATTTGCTAGAAAAATGTTCCTAGCTCCAATGGAAAACGGCTCATCTGATCCATCATGATGCGGAAGGTCTTTCGATTTCTCGGATTTTTTTTCTCAGCTCGGAGCAGTTGGGAGAATACCGCCACTCCGCTTCCAGCGAATTAATGACACAGAGTTAATGCGTTCCACGATGTTGTCGATGCCGGGACCAGCAAAAGGCACACACATTAAATAGCGTAATCTTGTTATATTATGAATTTCGAGAATTTCAGTGACGGTTCCTTGTAAATTCGAGGGAGTGGTTTCTTGTGAAGGCTGAATTCAGGTACTACCTTGATAGAAAGCATGACGGAAGAAACCGAGTCAAAAAGCGTGACCAATGCTGAAATCACCATTAATGAACCTCGTATTCATGAAACTATTTGGATTACCACAACGCTAGTGAACAATAAAATAATACATAACATTACACTCTAATTTGGGCTACTATGGTTGTTTCCAGACCATATTTAGAATATTTTTATGGTAATATAAGTTTATAAAATCTTGGCCGAATGAAACATCAGAGAAATAAATATTTGGCTGCATGGACCTTTAGCCGAATGGACCTTTGATCGAATGGACATTTTGCCGATCGGACATTTGAACATTAGGCCGAGCGAACCTTTGGCCGAATCGGACATTTGGCCGAATCGGACATTTGGCCGAATCGGACATTTGGCCGAATCGGACATTTGGCCGAATCGGACATTTGGCCGAATCGGACATTTGGCCGAATCGGACATTTGGCCGAATCGGACATTTGGCCGAATCGGACATTTGGCCGAATCGGACATTTGGCCGAATCGGACATTTGGCCGAATCGGACATTTGGCCGAATCGGACATTTGGCCGAATCGGACATTTGGCCGAATCGGACATTTGGCCGAATCGGACATTTGACCGAATCGGACATTTGGCCGAATCGGACATTTGGCCGAATCGGACATTTGGCCGAATCGGACATTTGGCCGAATCGGACATTTGGCCGAATCGGACATTTGGCCGAATCGGACATTTGGCCGAATCGGACATTTGGCCGAATCGGACATTTGGCCGAATCGGACATTTGGCCGAATCGGACATTTGGCCGAATCGGACATTTGGCCGAATCGGACATTTGGCCGAATCGGACATTTGGCCGAATCGGACATTTGGCCGAATCGGACATTTGGCCGAATCTGATAATAGATCATGTCGGCTCTTTTCACAGTAGACACGCTTTTCAGCACAATAGCCATTTTGCCTCTATTTAATGCAACGCTGCAGTGCATGACGCGCCATATGAACAGCCAAACTGGCAGACGATCATTGTCAAGGAAGACGTAATTAAACGCAACACAATCCCGCCAAATATCAAATAACTATTGTTTCATATATTATTTATCTATGATGGAACACACCATTTTGTGACTTCCAGTGCTTCACGAACGACGAACTCGAATCGTTGACTACAACGTCGATCGCAACTTTATGAGCGGGCATGTAGACGCAGTAGTCCTTCCTAAAAGGCTTGTCACCAGTTACGTAATTTGCTTGGGCCGACCGAGCTCAATGTGTATGATTTTAAACGAGAAGACGGGGTCTTTAATGATGAATCTTGTTCGACATCTATTTTTCCATCAGCTGAGTTTTTGTCAGAAGGGTATACTTATGTGCGGACCTGAAACCATCGTCGCCTTCAAATACCTAATGTCTACTAATTTTACGAATATACAATTCTAGATTTGGGGCTGCAATTTACTTGATATGAACGACAGTCTAACACGAACTAACTTTGGTCGATTCTTCTGGAAATCGAGTTTTTCGGTATTTTCACAAGTTGTCAACCATCGGAAATAAACATAGTGGTTTGTGAAAGAACAAATATTCAAATAAATTCTTCGTATGATAGAGGTGAGTTCAATAACCATATAAATCTTCTACTCAATAAACCGTTCTACACGTACGTACGATGTGGGGCACCGTAACAATCCTCTGTGCCTGAACGGTTTTCGCGAAGTCTCCAGAAAAAAAGATCCGGTTTCGAATATTATTTGAGTAGAGTGGGGTTAAGTAGGTCAGTTTTTTTTTTGGCGAGCTCGTGCGAAGGTATTTTTGCACTGATTTTGACAAACAAGCACCCGTTGGAAAGATTATAAATCTGGCAATGCTTTGACAATAATGATTTTTATGCATGGCTAAATATTGTGCAAGCTAAATCCAATAAGTCGAAAATACATTTTTTCGATGTTCTAAAAATCTGGGGGTACTATAGGTCACTATATGCGAGGTTAAATAAAACAATGTACATGCCTAGAAAGTAAGTGGTTCAAGTTTTATTTCAAGAGTATGAATACTGCAGATTATTTAAAAATTAATAACACAAATAAATGCAATCTATTGACGTCATGCAGGTAAGAAAATGAGGAAGTGGTAAATGATGTGAAAAATAATGCTGCCGCGAAAGTAAATGTTGAAAAAACATATTTTTTCAGCAGCTGCGTCGGGTTTTGTACTTGTGAATGACTTCTTCGGTGCCCTGGTCGTCACCAGAGTGTGGAATTGAAGTTGTGCATTTCGACTCATGTGGTTACTTAGCTGTGCGACGATCACGTTTGCGCTTCGGGGCTTTTTTGGATTCTTTTCCCTTCTCTATTTCGATAATGGTTTTCCGATTATAGACTTCAACAACACCTTTCATTACTATATTGTTAACTCACGCGAAATATCTGGCGCGTGTTCAACATTAGTTTTTAAGAAAAAACTCACTTGACATTTTTTACATTGATTAAATGTACTGTACTGAGGACGAAAGACATTGCGTTTTCGCAGAACAACACGCGAAAACATAAACTCTACCGTGTATGAAATTCACGCAACATATAAAAAAATAATGACCTATACCTAATGTACCCCCATGCCTATTTGACCCCATTGTACTCTATCAATAGAACTAACGCTAATAATTTCCTTTTTCTTTCAATCGAATGATAATTGCTGCTAAATCACATATTAGTAAATCAATCACAGAATTGATAGATGATGCTTCATTGCAATTTTCGTTCTTCACACGATGCACTTAAAGTTGCGACCAACAGCAGCATTTTAGTGGCTTTCTATGGTTTCCAATCAATGTCCCTATAAATTTGAAAGTGTCGTCACAATTCAGCGAACTGATATTAAGCGTTAAGTGTCCGACGCGGTACCCGGGTACCTTTTCAGGATTCACTTAATGAAATTCCAATGTTTTATTGATAGCTGGAGAGAATGTTAGCGCGTCAACGAACAGAATAAGGATAAGTGACGATGGACAAGCTTTGCAGCCTTCGACGCTAGAATAGGTGAAAAAGGCAATCAAAGAGCTGAAATACTGTAAGGCTGCTGGAAAGGACGAGCTCCCGGCCGAACTTTTCAAACACGGTAGTGAGCAGCTGCACGAAATACTTCACCGTACTCTTTTGAAGGTATGAGAAAAAGAAGAACTACCTGCCGACTGGCTAGAGTGTCTCATTTGTCCCTTATACAAAAAGGGACACAGACTGGAGTGCGCCAATTATCGAGGAATATTGTTCCTCAATTTGGCGTACAAAATGTCACGTATTCTGTTCAACAAATTGAGGCCGTTGGAGGAATCTTTCGTCAGCGAATACCAAGGTGGTTTTCGTGAAGGCCGATCAACAACGGATCAAATATTTACCCTGCGACAGATCCTAGATAAATTCCGGGAATACAGCTTGCAGACACACCATCTGTTTATCGATTTCAAAGCGGCGTACGATTCAGTGAAAAGAAACGAGTTATGGCAGATAATGGTAGAACATGGTTTTCCGACGAAACTGATTAGGCTGATTCGTGCAACGCTGGATGGATCGAAATCAAGTGTTCGGGTTGCGGATGAGATTTCGACGTCCTTCGTAATCTTAGACGGATTGAAGCAGGGTGATGCGCTGTCAAACTTGCTGTTCAACATCAACAACAACCTCTTGAAGGTGCCATTAGAAGAGCAGGCGTGCAAAGGAACGGTACCATCATCATTCGGTCACATATGCTCCTAGGATTTGCGGACGATATTGATATCATTGGAATCGACCGCCGAGCCGTGGAAGAGGCAGTCGAGCCTTTTAAAAGGGAGAAAGTAAGAATTGGTCTCACAATCAACACCAAGCAAGACGAAGTACATGATAGCTGGAAGAATACGTGGGTCCAATAGTGATGTTGGTGGTAAAGTGGTGTTAGGTGGTGATGAAATAGTGGAAGAATTTGTGTACCTTGGAACTCTAGCGACGTGCGATAATGATGTTACCCGCGATGTGAAAAGGCGTCTTGCGATGTGAAAAGGCGTCTTGCAGACGTCTAGAGCTTTTTACCGGCTTCGTAGCCAGCTGAAGTCCTGTAGTGTGCAGACGAAGACAAAATTCGCGTTGTACAAGACATTGATAGTCCCGGTGGCCTTGTACGGCCATGAAACGTGGACGTTAAAGGAAGTTGATCGTAGAGCGTTCGGTGTCTTCGAACGTAAGGTGCTGCGAACAATACGCGACGGTAAAGAAGAAAATGGCATCTGGCGGCGTCGCATGAATCGCGAGTTATACCAAGTATATAAAGGAGTGGATATTGTCAAGCTAATAAAAAACGGCAGGCTACGGTGGGCTGGTCATGAGGCACGAATGCCGGAAGAACGACAGGCGAAGATAATATTCAGTAGAGAACCGGGAAGAGGCCGACGACTCCGTGGCAGGCCGCGTACACGATGGCTGTTTGCAGTGGAACAGGACCTAAAAGCCCTCAATGTCCAGGGTGACTGGAAGAGATTGGCCCAGGACCGGGTCCAGTGGAGGAGAATTCTTCACTCGTCGTAGATTCAACGAAGCGAATTATTGCCCATCAAGTAAGTATCCATAGCTGGAGATTGAAACTTTGTGACATCTTAGAACTTTACTAAGTCAAGCTTTTGGGTTAATAATTTTGTTGACATAGTAAGGGAGAGTGAGGAGGGGCTCCTGAATTTTTCAACTACGTAACAATCCGAAGAGGGTACCCGGGTACCCACAAAACTGAAATGCCAATAACTAAGGCAATTCACAACCGATTTCGACACTTTTGGTTGTTTTAGATTCAGAAACACATTCACTTTTAGATTTGGTAAAAATGAATCGTGTGACTTTGTTCGTTTTCCGGGAATCCGGATTGCTGGAAGCATGTTCCAGTGCTATTTGTGAATTTCAATGAAAAATTCTTGGAATTGCTTCAATAGGCTGTATCTTATAGTTTTGAATCCATTCAATGATTCGACCCCGGAATGAACATACTTACGAGACAATTTGAAGAGTGTTGATACTCATATCGCTAGGACATAATTAAAATTTACATTTAGTATTACTCCGGAAAAGCCGAATTACCAAGGACCAGATGCATTCATCGAAATCAAAAAGTGTACGAGCTCCTGAATCCAAAACATGAAAAAGTGTCCAAATCGGTCAAAGAAAGCCAAAGTTATAAGCATTTCATTTTGTGGGTTCCCTGGTACCCTCGTTGGCCTGTTAAATGTGTACAATGGTTAACAGACTACCACGAAGAGCGACTAAAATGTTGTGACTGGTCGAATTTATAAGTCAATAAGTTGGGATAAACGTTTCGATTTCATGTCTTCAGCATGTGACAGTCTCTCGTTCTGTTTTTTGTTTGCTACGGAATAAAATGATGATCAGAAATCACGGAGAACAGATGGGAAAAATCAACTAGTCGAAATCGACCCAAGAGAACCTCTATCTTTTATATACACGAGTGCTTTCGCAAGTGCGCAACCTTTTATTCCGGTTTGAATAAAACGACATTTTAGGAAGAACCTTACGTCTTCCTTATCCGTGCAATTTGCGTTATGTGCCATAACTATAATGCTTCCCAAATTGAAGTAAAACAATCTTGTAATCAAATAAACATCACAATATTATATCACTATCACCAATAATTGAAACCTAAATATCTCAGAACACATTAATCGCAGAGAATTTGTGCACAACTGTCCGTGAAACTTCTGTCCGGTACTAAGTCAAAGCCAGATACGGATGAGACGAAGTCGAAATAAAATTCATGAATTACTAAGATTATATAGAGTTGTGGTGTATTCTATAAAGTTTGTATCTCAATTGATGACAGCAAGCTTCTATAGTTAAATTAGTTCGAGAATTTAAAATTCCTTTTCATTTTAGGAGGATTGATAAAAACTCAATATCAACCAAACCCTGTCGATGTACGAAAACAAATCTAGAACCTCCAGATAACATGTTCTAGATTTCCATCGTTCAACTGTTTCTGGTAGTGGCAGTAACTCTCGTTCCATCTGTCCACAACAGGTGTTCTCATAAACAATAGGAACGAAAACTAGGCACCAACCCGCCACCACTACGAAACGTAGCATTGTTCTACTACTGCAGCAGCAGCAGCAGCTTAAACTTCCTAGCCTAATAATGCTCATTTTCCAACATTTCCAGTTTGTTGTAACAGCTGGTTGATTACCTGTTGGCCGTACTGCGAAAAGCTTACCTCTGTCCAGCTGGTGGAAAGCTTTTCACCGTAATCACGAACAAACAGTAGATCGTGTACGTGCGCTCGTATGTGTGTATGTGTGATAGTTGATATCTATGTTTGGCAGCCACGGATGCTATAATGGCTACTTGGGCGTTGGTTGTTTGGTTGGTTGGTTGGTTAGCCAATGCCGATGTGAACATTGCTGAATAGGGGAGCAAAGTAGGTAAATAGCAGGTAGGTACAGGAACGAAGCTAAAAGAGAGGTTTATCCTGTGGATTGATATGATTATTATGACGCTCTCGAAGCACGTTCACCGAGATGTGCTGTTATTAATACGTTAATTAAATTTGTTTCTGTAAATGTCGGACAAAACTTGTGAACGATAATGATAGTTTGTGAGACACTTGTCGGTCACGTGGTTGCACAATGGCTTCGCTCCGGTTATCTACACAAAGGATTCACGAAACATGATGCGAATGAGTTTCAAGGCAAATGGATGATAGTGGTGGATTGGAGTAAAGAAAACATCGATTAATGTTACACCTTTGGAGTGAGGAAAAATATGTGACATATCCATCAGACTTATTCAAATGGCCCTATGTATAAATGCAACCCTCTCTCTGATTACGTTTTCTTCCGTTAAAAACCGTAGCTTTTTGGCTTGCTCATTAATTCTCTCCATATTATGCCCATTAACACCAAAGTATATACTGGAGACAGATTAGAAGGTTTTACGCCAGCGTTTTGGAAGGTAGATGGCAGAATGAAGCCATTCCATCGCGTTTTTTTTTTAATGGGAAAGACTAGTTCTAGCTTATTGAAAATTTAGGTGATTTCTACACATATTTAAAAAGTTCAACTATCAATTTTCAAATGGTTGAAGTTGTTCGGAGTTATTTAGTGAAGCAACTTGTAACTGCAGTACTAAGTTGATAATTTTTGTTGAAAACAATGAAACTACAAAGACTTTCAATTCTATTTGAACCTAAATGCCAAGAAATCTCATATTTTTTTTCAAAGTTTTCTAGAAACGGGGCATTTGTGGGATGAAATTTTGAGTTTATTACGCTATAAAAAGTATTTGAAATCGGTCTTTAGCAATATTATAAATTCATTTAGGAAAGAGTTGAGTTCTGAACAAAACAGACCTGGCTTTTTTCCAATCGGTCATTACTTTTTTTGTTATCTGTCGGGCCATGTCGAAAGAATCTTAAAAGTGAAATGTTAAGAAAACACGTAAAACCCAAGTGGCCCAGTGAGTGGCATGCCCCATGACCACGTTTTCAGTGCGCTCGCTTATCTATATAACGCACCTATCCTTTCCGCTCTACATTTTCGGAATTCTTAAATAGGTTATCTATTGAACTCGATTTTTCGGAACTTGTAAAGTAGGCCACCCCATCAATAATCAAAACCATAGGACAATTACAATGCAAATAAGAAATGATTTGAATTGATATTTTGTATACCTCCGAAGGTGAAAAGTATGAGCGAATTTATCTAAAATTGTCCATATCATATTTAATCGATTATATCGTCAAATTTAAATTATTATCAAATATTATTATATATGAGTGTAATGTAGTATTGCTTGCTGGACAGCACTACTCATTCTGTTTTCGGTTTTCCGTTTTTGATTTTCGGGTTTCGGCTTTCGGTTCCTACATTTAAGTATTCGGTTTTTATATTTTCCTGTTCTCAGTTCTCGGATTTTTGCTTCAGGTATCAGTTTCCTGTTTTCGGTTTCCGGTTTTCTGTTTGCTGTTTTTGGTTTTCATTTTTCAAGTTTAATTTAAAATACTCCCATACATTCTATTCTCCAATAACATTATATGTTTTTGTAAGCGACCTATAGTACGAAGAGCAAAACACGCCACCATTTGGAATCATTGGCTTATTGTTCACGAAATACAGCTGTCATTTCGGAAGAAAGTCGATATAAAGCTTTTCGTAAAAATAGCAGCGCTACCACAAAAGGTTTTCAAATCGCTAAAGTTCCCAAGATTTTCAGTTTAGTCAACCTATTTTGTTCGGAATAGTATTCCTACGCTTACAATTAACCCGCGAAATTATAAGTTTGCATATTGTAGTATTACACGAGAATGGGTCGTTCGAGGCACTGTACAGTCGAGGAGCGAAATCTCATCAAACGGTTGAATGCTAATGGCAAAACATACCGTGAAGTTCAGGAACTTTTACAGTGTTCTGCCACAAAGATACACAATGCATTGCACTGGACAAACAAATCGTGAAACTAGCGGTAGATAGCGAACAACATCCGCTCAAACTTAACAAACTGATGAGTCGGATGGCAAAATAATATTGGTTTATGTCTTCGAGAGAATTCTAGAAAGACCTGGAACATTCTATTGCAACGTCAACGAGTAGAAAACGATTGATTAAGAAAAAAATTCAAGCAGGAAGACAGAGAAAAGTACCACTACTCACAATACGGCACCTTCACCATCGTCTGAACTTTGTCGAATTTCGCGCCAAGTGGACCGTCGAAAAGTGGCGTACCATTTAGTGAGCTGATGGTAGTAAAGTGGTATTATCAAAATCGAGAGGTGGGCGTCAATAGGTTAGACGACCACCAGGAACTGAATTTTTATCACTATACACGATGCGAACAGGAAAAACATATTCAAAACCAAATCACCATACCCCAAGAAAAAACGCTTGCGCTGCTATTATTTCGAACAGCACTGTAATTCTCGTTCTCTTTCTCGTTCTAATTTTTGTTTTCGTTCTAGTTTTCGGTTTGCTGTTTTTATTTCTTTTTTTCTCTCTGTTTCCTCGTATTTGGGTAGCTCGTAATTTTGTTTTACCGTTATTCTTGCTTTTAAGTTTATTCGTTTTATTGATTTTATCGTTTTCTTGCTTAATCATTTTTTGTTTTGTTTTTTTCGTTTTTTATTAGCTTTTTCTGTTGTTTCGAGTTTTTATTATTTGTTTCGTTTTTATCCTTTTGTTTTGTTTTTCGTCTTTTCTCTTGTTTTTTCGTCTCTTTGATTTTATATTTTGGTCTTCCCGTTTATTTTCGTTTTTGGTTCTCCCGTATTTTTGGATATTTTGTTTTTCCATTTCCTTATTGTTTCGATTTGTCGTATTTATTTTGTTCCTCATTGTTTTCGTTGTTTGTTTTTCGTTTTACCGATCTCCTGTTTTTTGTAATATTTTCTATTCTTTGTTTTTCCGTGTTTTTGATTTTTCCTTTGTTAGTTTGTTCCGTTTTTTTTTGTTTTTCGTTTCTTTGTTTTCTTAATTATTTGTTTTTATTATTTGTTCGGTTTTCATTTTTTCGCTTTTTGTTTCTGTTTTTTTCGCCATATTTCTTTTGTTTTGGATATTTCGTTGTTACATTTTTTTGGCTTGTTTGTTTTTATAGTTTTTGTTTTCCAATTCTATCGTTTAACTTTTTTTTTGCTTTTAATTTCCTCATTTTTTTTTGCTTCCTCGTTAATTTCCATATTACTTTTTCAGTTTATTTTTTGTTGCTCTCTAGTTTTATCGTTTTATCCCATTTTTTGTTATTGCCGTTTTTTGTGGTTTGTAATTTTTCGGTATTTTTTTGCTTTTTTTGTTTTTTTATCGTTTTCCAGGTTTTAAATTTGTTGCTTTTCTTATTTGGTTTTTCTGTTTTTTGTACTTTCGTTCTTTTTTCATTTTCTTGTTTTCTTCATTTTCGTTCTACTTTTTTGGTTTTTTCCTGGATTTTTGTATTATTGTTTTTTTTGTTTTCTCCTTCGGTTTTTGCTTTCGTATGTTTTCCTTTCGTTTTTAATTTGTTTTAGATTATTCTTAGTTTCTTTTGGTTTCTGGTTTTCATTTTTGTGTTTCTGTTTTTCATAGTCTGTTGAATCATTTTTCGTGCTTTTCGCTTTTCGTTTCTGTTTTTTCGTATTTTCGTTTCTGTTTTTTTCGTCATATTTCTTTTTTTAATTTTTTTTTGTGCTTTGGTTACGTTTTTTGTTTGTTTGGTTTTATTGTTTTAATTTTTCTATACTTTCCTTTTACATTATTTTGCTTTTTTTGATTTTCGTTTCCTCATTTTTTTGCTTCCTCATTAATTTTTGTATTGCTTTTCAATTTTTTTGTTGTTCTCTCGTTTCATCGTTTTGCCCCAGTTTTATATAACCGCTTTTTTGCTGATTGTTTTTTTTCGGTATTTTTTTGTTTTTATAGTTTATAATCGTTTTCTAGGTTTTCAATTTTTTTGATTTTTCTTTTCAGTTTTTTTTTACTTTCGTTCTTTTATCGATTTCTTGTCTCCTTATTTCTTATCCTACTCTTTTATATTTTTCTTGGTTCTTCTATTTTCTGATTTCTCTTCCATTTTTCGCTTTTCTGTATGTTTACTTTTCGTTTTAAATTTGTTTTAGATTTTTCTACGTTTCTTTTCATTTTTATCTTTTTTCTTCGGTTTCGGTTTTCAATTTTTGGTGGTTTTGTTTTTTTCATTTTCTGTTGAATCATTTTTCGTTTCATCGTTTTTGTTTATTTTTATTGCATTTCCCTTTTCTTGTATTTGTTTCTCGTTTTCAACTTGTCATTTTGGATTTTTTGCTTTCGATTTTCGTTTTTAATTCGTCGTTTTCGATTTCTCATTTTCTAATTTGTAATTTTCGAATTTTTGTTGCGATTTGTCAGTTCTTTCGCCTCTACAATTTTTCATTTTCCCCCTTTTTTGTTTATGATTCTTCGTTTCTGATTCTTAATTTTCAATTGCTCGTTTCCAATTTCTAATTTTCGGTTATGCGTTTCCATTTTTGTTTTGGTTACCCGTTTTCGTTTCTGTTTTCTTTTTTCGTTTTTTGTCGTTTTTTTTTTTTGGTATTTTTAGGATTTCTGATTTTTTTTGTTATTTCTTTGATTTTCGTCCGTTCGTTTTTTTCTTTTTTACCTTTTCCCTTTTTTGTGTTGCCGTAGTTTTTTTATTATTTCGTTTTTTTCGATTTTTTATGTTTGTAATTTTTTTTTTCGTTTTTTCATTGTTTGTTTGTTTGGTCGTTTGCACGGTTTTTGTCTATTTTCTGCTTTGTCCAAAAATCGTTTTTTCGTTTCATTGTCTTTTTTGCTTTTATCGTTGTTGTGTTATTTTGAGTTTAAGTTTTTTTCGCTGTTTTCACTTTTCATTGTTTTTAGTTTTTCGTATTTCGGTTTTCTTGTTTCTTCGGTTTTAGTTTCTTTTTCGTTCTTCTTTTTTAATGTTTTGATTCATTCGCTTTTAGTCTCTTTGTTATTTTTTCTCATATTTTTCAATTTTTGTTCTTTCGTTTCTGTTTGTAACTTTTTTCTTTTCGTTTGCTCACCTTTTCGTTTTTTTGGTTATTCTTCGATTTATTTGTTTTTTTTCTAATTTTTTTTCGCGCGGTTTCTTGGTTTTCTTGGATGTTTTTCATTGTTTTCACCAGTTCTGTTTTTTCGTTTCTTACTTTGTTTTTGCTTCCATTTTGCTGTTTAGAATTCTTTTGCCTTTTCTCTTTTTCATTTTTCTTTTTTGATTTATGTTATTCTGTCTATCGTTTTTCTTTTATTTTCGTTTGTTGTCTTCTCGTTTTTTGGAATTTTTGTTTCTTAATTTTTTCCCTGTTTTGTTTTTTCTTCGGTTTTTGTTTTGTTTTCCTTTTTTTCATTTGATCTTCGATTTTCAATCTTCTATACCTTCTTAATCCACTTTCCTTGCTTCGTTTCGTAGTTTTTTGTAGCGTCGTCTTAGGTTTTTCTTGTTTATTGTTTTTCGTTCTCTGGTTCTTTTTTTTTTGTTTTTTTCGCTTTATCGTTTTTTTTTTTGGTGTTTTTTCTATTCACCGTTTAATTTTTTTATATATTTCCGAATACAGTTTTCATTTCTTCTGACTGTTTTGCTTATTTTTGTATTTGTTATTCGCTTTATTTTTTATTTTAGTGTAAATAAAGCGAATAGTTTGTTCCATTTTTCTTTTTTTTTGTCTTTTCGTTTTTGGCTTCGTTGTTTTCGTTTTTCTTTTTTTTTCGCTTTTTTTTCGTTTCATCGTTTCATTTGTTTTCTTCAATTTCGATATGGTTTTTTCGGTTTTTAGCTTTTTCATTGTTTTTTCTTACTTCTGCTTTTTGTTTTGATTCTTCGTTTTTTTTTGTTTTCGACTTTGCATTGTCGATTTTTCATTTTCAAATTTTCATTTTGGTTTTGTCGTACTTTGGGTTTTCCGCATATTTTGCTTTTTCGTTTTTCTATTTCGATTTTTCGCTTTCGTTGTTGTTTCATTTTCAGGGTTTCGTTTTTTTGTGATTTATTTTTTGGTTTTCGTTTTTACACTTGTTTCGTTTATTTGTTATTTCTCAATTTCTTCTAATTTGGTTTATTTGTTGTTCCTCGTACTTTTGTTTTTTCGTTTTTTTTTCTTTTTCTGTTTTTGGTTTTTCCATTTTTTTTTTTTTGCTTTATATTTTTTCACATTATGGTTTTTTCTGCTTTATCGTTTATTTGTTTTTTAATTTTTTTGTTCCTTGTTTTTCTTTTTGTTTCGTTTCTTCTTTTTTGTTTGCTGCATTTTTCTATTTTCGATATTTTATGTTAATATCTTCGTTGTTTCATTTTCGATTTTTCTTTTTCAATTTTGCATTTCCATTTTTCGTTTTGTTCGTTCATTCGTTTTTGCTTCATAAATCTTTTCGTTTCGTTTCAATTTCAATTTTTCGTTTACGTTGTTGATTTCAACCCCTATTTTCGTTATCGTTTCTCTCTGATTTCTTTTTTGCTACTTTTTGAATTTATTTTTCCGTCTCTTCGCTTAATTCGTTTTTATTTTTTATTCCTTTATTTTTTGTTTTTATGTGCTTTTCGTTTTTTTTGTATTTTGGTTTATTTGTTTCATTTGCCTTTTTTTTCGTTTTTGGCTTCGTCATTTTCGTTTTTCTTTTTCTTTCGCTTTTTTGCATTGTTTTGTATTTTTCGTTTCCTCGTTTTAATTGTTTTCCTCATTTGCGATTTGGTTTTTTTCGGTTTTAATTTTTTTCCTTTTTTTATGCTTTTTATTTTGATTCTTTGTTTTTGAGTTTACATTTTCGAATTTTGACGTTCGTTTTCGAGTTTAGTTTCCGTTTTTTTGTTTTTGACTTTTCATTTTCGATTTTTTATTTTTAAATCTTTGTTTCGGTTTTGGGTACTTTGGGTTTTTTGCATTTTTTTGTCGTTTTTCTATTTCGATTTTTCGTTTACGCTTTTTTTTTTCGTTTTGAGGGTTTCGTTTTTTCGTTATTTTTTGTACATTTTTTCTGTTTTTTCGTTTTTTGTTAATTCTTAATTTTTTCAATTATCGTTCATGTTTGTTCCTCGTATTTTTGTACTTTCGTTTTGTCGTTTCTTTTACTTTCTTTGTTACTTTGTGTTTAGTTTTATCGTCTTCGTTTGTTGGGTTTTTTTTCGTTTTCTCGTTATTTTGGTTTTTTTAGTTTTTGCACCGTTTTGTTTTTTTTTTTCCATTTTTTCATTTTTGCTTCTTCGTTTTCGATGTTTCGTATATTTGTTTTTATTTTCGTTTCATAGTTTTTTTATTCGATTTTGAGTTTTCGATTCTTCGTTTCGATTTTCGATTTTTCGCTTTATTTATGTTTTCGTTGCCGTTCACTTACGCATACTTGTTTCCATAGTGTGCAACCTGTGCACAGAACTGACACTCGGTAAAAGATGGCAGTTCCGGGGAAGAAATTCCTCCAAGCGTCGTATTTAATGGAAATTACATCACAAAATCATGCTCTTAATTCACTTCAGCCCATAATTAGAGTCGTCACTATTTATCTGAGATCAATGAGAGTTGTGAGAAAAGTGAAAGATTCCGGAAAGAAAAAAAAACCAAGTGATTGCGTTTATTTAAGTGAAGGTTACAATCTGAGAACAGAAAAATATAATAATCTATATGTCAAAAGTCAATCTTTAGGTTCAAGAGCCTGGAGAACTCAAAAACTCTCTTTTTTTATTTCAAAATCAACCAAGTTTTCAAAAATCGCACTCGCAAAAAATAGAAGCAAGTTTTCACAAATTAGCCTGAGCCCCTATAAACGCAAAGTCTTTAAATTTCAAGCAACATAAAAACATTCCAGCTAAGCTTGAGGCAAATGGTAATCGAAAATTCCGTTCGGTGGTATAAAATCTAACTCTATTCGGTGTTGGATCTATTTTGAATTTTATCCTAAATCGCTTAAATGCCAAAACAGATCAGGGAAGGGGATCATTTTCGATTCAATCCCAAAAACACTACTGTTATGATTATATCGTTAAACTGATTCCGTCTGAATTTAATTCCCTACCGCGCGCACCAGAACGGAAGAAGAAGAAGGCGAAGCCAGCAAATGCAAAAATCTTGAAACTGCTCTACATCACAATTCAAGCAAACTCAATTTCAAGAGCGCCTGCCGAGAAAGAGTCCTTGCAGGATGCTTCACAACCCACCCACCCGTGCGCCGTTCCGTTCCAATTGGTTTGTCAATATTGAACACTTTTTCACGACCCGGGATACTCCTGGGTTGATTCCTGCCATCCACCATTCGATAGGTACTATCGCTTTTCCCATTCGCTCCCATCTCGTATTGCTTCGATAAGCGCACGAGGGAATAGCTTTCGATTTAATCTCACAGCAACATTACTTATTTAGACTCTCCCACGGCACCAGACCACTGCACTACTCGACTACGCTTTACCCACAGCTATGGGTTTATGTGTTTTATGCTCGTTTTCCCGCCCTAACCAAGCGATCCTTCCTCTCCCGGGGGAGGGCACAGGAGGCAAACTCAACGTCGATGCAACGATCAAATTGTACATCTGAGTCTTCGTGTGTTATTTTTTATTTTATTACAGCTCGACTCTATATCTTCGCTTTGGTTTTATTTAGTTCGACTCCATCCCACAATCCATTGCCTGCTTCGGGTACGTTACCTAGAACCTATCCAACACAGCAAAGGAAAAAGATGGACGCAGAAAACCCGACTCCCGCAGGGACGTCCTCAAGGAATGGAAACATACTGACCTACATACACGTCCTGGACTGATGGAGAACTTTGTTTTACTTTCTGCTTGCTAAGCCAATGCATCGGACCTGGGACCAGAAGAGAAACATCACACTTTTTCCCTCTTATTTGGTGATTTTTCACAATTACCTTCTCTGTGGACGTTATATTAGGTGAAAGGAATTTAGCCAGATCACATCACCAACGGAGGACTCGGTGTAACCTAACCCGAGAGCACCCACAACTTGCATCATTTGCAAAAGCCATAACTTGCACACGGTCTTCTCTCATCCTGACCTAAAAGTACGCTCATAACTCCTTTCGATGGAGCAAAAAAAACTTTCCTATCAGCCGGTTTTGCACCAGTTCTCGGATCCGCAGGCAGTTAAGCTGCCATAAGATGCAGGTGCTATCAAAAATGAAAAGTTTACTCTGCTACAACCAAGCAACAAATAATTGCATTCCATCAAGATGGGAAGTTGCTTTCGGTGCCAGGTCCGCAATGAGGGTTCAGGGTAAGAATTGTAATTGAACTCTGCTACCTCCGGCCGTTACAGGTGCTTTGTGCAACGCCTCGACACCTCAAAAGCAATTTTGTTGTATAACAATTGATTGACGGTGATGATTCCCAGACTCAGCCAGCCCGGTTCTGGGCATTGCACAACTGCCAACCTTTTTCGGGGTGTGCTGGGTTTCATCAATTTGCAGCTCTTGAGAGATGGAAAGGCTACACTATTTCATCGCGTTCCATCGGTACACATAACAGCTTGTACGAAAAATGGCTACAACTTGGGAAATGGCGGTTCGGAAAGTTTTCTTCTCAAACGTAAAACAAGTTTGCTACCTTTTGCTGCCCGCGTTACATCCTGGCACCGATGTTGCCACATGTATGTACAGATTTATCTTGGAAGGGAATGTGTTTTAATTTGTTCTTGGTGCAGATCTTTCACAGTTCAGGTGCAGATTTTTTGCAGCACAGATAAATAAACTTCTTCCTTTGCGACTGTGGCGCATACTAGTTAAGCTCTAATATATTAATCTTAAATGAATCGCCATTTTCTTTAACTATATTTAGCTCAGATGTTGCGAAAAGCGGTAGACGATCTTTTATTCATTACTAGGGTTCGTCGCGGTGCGGATGTGGGCGGTAAATGGATTGTCCGCACCGCAACCGCAAAAAAATATCAAAACCGCACCGCTTACCGCAACCGCACTTTATTTACCGCACCGCACCGCGCGGTACTGCGGTAAATGCGGTAAATTTTTATATTTTTAAAAATTGTGTTGAAAAATTGTTCATTTGTATAACCATATATAATAAAATGTTATTCTTATTTACATGAAATTTAACTGTAAGAGACTCCTCAGAATGTAATGTTTAAGAAAAAATCAACTTTTTCATTTTCTATTAATAAAACTCCGTACATTTAAAATGCAAGCATTATACATTCAAAAACGTTGTACTGCAGTAATAGGAAAACTTTAATTTTACTAACCCTTCAGTTAAGTGAAAAAATGTAATGAAAATGTAATAAGAAATGAAGTATTTTTTTCTTTAAATTGTCATATTTTCAATGTGTTTGACATATGAAAATGAAATGGATGATTTTCGCATTTACGTAGTAAAACCACCCTTCATTCTTAAAGGAATTTCAACAACAAAAAATTTAAAGTCGAAATACCAGTACTTATATATAGTAGCGCATATATTCCAATACAGTGAAATAAAAATATTGTATTTCATCAATAAGAACGACGCCATATTTGACGAAAAAAATTGCTCTATACATTACATCTAATCAGGAGTCCGGTCTCAACCGGTACAGAATTATTGAACATTAGAAAAACTGCTAAAAATGTATGATTTGTAACATACAGCAGAAATGTTATTAAAAATAGGGGGTTTTATGGACAAAATATCCCAAAACTCTAACTTCCGAATTTTTCAAGAAACATATGTATTTTCATTCAGAAACTAAGATTTCCCTTTAAAAATATATGAAGTGTAATTTTCTAAAGGCTAGTTCTAGAAAGTTCTAGCATTTAATTTTCCTATAATATTTTCCCAAAGAGCCAATGGCAAAACTTCAATTAAAGGGGACGGGAGTCAAACGATGTGGTATTTGGCAAAAATAGTTTCAAAAAAGCTACAAAATAGTCTTAACCCTCCAGCACACGCGCCGTTGTATTTTGTGAAACACCTTCCGAAACTCTAGCGAAATCTTCTTTCAGCAACAGCTGCTGCTCATTCGGGGAACCATCCGCGCGAGTGCTGGAGGGTTAACTGAAAAATATTAGGACTTAATTTGGTAGAAAACTATCGTAAATTTGAATGGAAGTACGCGAAAAAAAGTTATGTAGCATACTTTTTGAGAAAGAGTCCAATAAAATTGACTGCATTGACTCACATTGAATTTACACAGCAATCAAAGAAGATAGAAATACGATGTTGATGAACGAATGATAGAATAATCATTTTAATTTGGACCCCTCCTTATTTTGGACGATTTAATACATTTGTATTCTTTACTGCCAATTACTTCAAATTCGTTTGGTTTGATGAAGATAATTATATTCTTTGGGTTGTGTTTAAGTCCCAGCATAATTAGTTTATCTCTAATTTCATTAAATTAATCAAAATTCACAGTTTAAAAATTGATATCGGAAACGATTCATAATTCAACGATTTCCAACAGAAATCAGGAGAAGTGATGCACTTTTAAATTGGATTTAAGAGTACAAATTTATTGTTTTTAAATGATATAATAATTTTGTCTCTATTTGGATCTTGCATTTTATGTATTTGAAATGGTTAGTTTGTAAAGTCTTACTTAGAAGTATAAAATAACTAGTGTCCAAAATATGTCGTAAAAATAATAGCGTCAAAATATTTCGGACACAGCTGGATTTTTTCGGTAATAGCAGTCCGTTTATCAATTTAGAATAACCAAAATTATCACTTTATCAATGATTTTTTTGCGGTGCGGTTGCGGTAAAACCGCGCGGTAAAAGCTCTTTCCCGCACCGCATCTGCGGGAAAAAGTGTCTTACCGCACCGCAGATTTTGCGGTGCGGGTGCGGTAAATACCGCGCGGTTGCGGTAATTACCGCAACCGCGACGAACCCTAATTCATACTCTAGCAGAACGGTAATGTCGAGAGGAAATTCTTACATACGAATATAGTAGGGTAGCAATATTCAAACTATTTTTGAAATCAAAAAGCCACTACCCAGTGTAGTCGTAAATCATGAAAAAATATCCAAATTTGATTCAGACGCTGCAAAACATCGAAACACCGCTCAAAACTTCCAGCAACCAATTAAAGGGCTCTGTACGGTACAACTTTTCAAACGTATCCAACATGGCGGGTTATTTTTGCGCCACACCCGGAGTGTAACGCTTTCGAGCTCCTGAAAGTAAGTAACATGCTGGAAGTTTCAATTTACCATCAAATATTTAAAACCTTTACCATTTTCGTACATATACAATAAGTACAACAAATGCGAAAAGTCACTCCCGCGCTCTTGGCGAAAAACTGCGGAAACCGTCTGCGCACCGAAAGAACCTCGGTGCCGGAAATTGGAGGGGATGTTACCTTGCATTGTGCAGTGTGTGCGAACCGCATGCCAGTCAGTCAGTCTGAAAACTAACAGGAATATATGCATATTTGGAAAGTGTCGGGGGAAGGGTTCAGAGTTTCCGGCGGTTCTGGTTCGCTGGTGTGCTAAGGGATATATTCATATCCTGTACGGTATTTCTTATCTGTAGCGCTTGGCATGTACTCGGAGAACGCCACTCGTCACATGGAAATGGAATGCGAAAAACCGACGAAAGGTAAAGATATGCGACCCTCTCGTCCATAGATTCGACCATTTTATGGCGTTACGTACCTGTAAGCAGAAAGAGAAGAAATTTGAAATATTAGAACTATTTAATCTATTGAATCGTAGTCACTATTAACTAAAAGAATTATAAATAACTATTCTATTTAATTCTACATACCAAAACATAATGAAATTTAAATGACATGTATATCAATACGAATGTAAACAAGCAAAGCTTGAATCAAGAATTTAATTGAAAATTAAGTTGAATTCGATGCACTCAATTAGAGCATCCAAAAGCATACGATTTTACATTTCCGTTCGTGTGATATTTATTTATATTATGTGTTGGTCTACATGAAAAACGGGACATCACGTTTGATCAGTCGTTTGATTGAAACACATAGTGTGTTTTAGTTTTAAGGGATTTGCGTCAAGCCGGCGCTAATCTATTCCGACAATACGTTAGTGTCGGTTTCTGACGAGGCGAAGCCGAAACGCAACATAGTATGAAATAAGGATTTGTGCCCTCCTGTACAAAGACTGGTTTTTACCAACAAATTTTCACCCTAGTGAGAAATTTTGGTTTTTACCAAATTTTCCTCCTTAGGGTGAAATATAGCATACTACATGAAATGTTTCTAGAATGGGAAAAGCCCATTTCAGGATATACTTCAGAAGCAATCCTCAAATGGGCGTAAAAACCCATCATCTTTTCAAATTTTTCACAGTTGATTACAATGATTTTACACTACAATTAAACATAATTACATAGTACACAGTATGGCAAGAACAAAAATTACAAATATTGCAAAAATGGAATCTTAAAATCTAAGTCAACCTTCTTAGTCTATTTTTGAAAACATCACAAGATACAGAAAAGTCAAAATGGTCATAAACACTATTAAAAACATTACACATCGCCCTGATGGGTTCGTTCTGACCGTAGTCTGTGCGCTGAAATTCCAGTCTTAAGAAGTTATGCGATTTGAGACTTCTCGGGGGCACATTGACATTAATTTGTGAGAGAATATCTGGAGCATCTATTTGGCCAGTTAATATCTTCCCAACAAATACTGCTCTAAATGGGTTCCCCCTTTTTGCTAGGGTTTCCATATCGAGCAGACGACAGCGATCGATGTACGGTGGTAGCTCTGCTGGGTTACGCCATGGGAGAGTTCTAAGAGCAAAACGGAGGAATCTTGCCTGCACTACTTCTATTCGGTTGATCCAAATGTTCGTATAAGGACACCAAATGGGTGCTGAAGCTTCCAGGACAAATCGAACTAGTGAGAAATAGAGTGCCCGTAAACAATATGGATCAGTGAACTCTTTGGCGATTCTTATAATGAAGCCGAGGTTTCTATTTGCCTGTGCTATAACATGAGAGTAATGATTTCTGAATGTCAGTTGTGAGTCCAGGAGTACTCCGAGATCTCTGATAACTGTCATTCTCTCTAGCGATTCCCCTGAGATGGTGTAGCTCCAGAGTATTGGTTTTTTTTTGCGAGTAAAAGATATTATGAAACATTTGGCCACGCTGAGAGCCAGCAAGTTGCGACTACACCAATTACAAAAAGCATCTAAGTGTCGCTGTAGTGCCACGCAATCTTCTATTGACCGCACAATGAGAAATAGTTTGAGATCATCAGCGTATATAAGTTTACACCCTGGAGGTATAACATAGCAAACGTCATTGAAGAACAACGAAAAAAGCAACGATCCTAGATTGCTCTCTTGAGGCACTCCCGACAAGTTAATGAAGCTGTATGACTCGCTATTTGCTAATTTTACAGATAGAGAACGATTGACGAGATATGATTTAAGCCACCCTGTGAAATTTGACGAAGCGCCCAGCCGCTTTATCTTTGCCAGTAGAAGAGAGTGATCTACACGATCGAATGCAGCCTTGAGATCCGTGTATACAGTATCGACCTGAGATCCAACTTCAATATTTTTAATACAAAGCGAAGTGAATTTGGCTAGATTAGTAGTTGTCGATCTGCCTGAAAAAAAGCCATGTTGATCCTTCGATATGTATGCTTTGGTCTCACGAAACAGCACGTTTCCTACTAATATCTCAAATAACTTTGATCCAGCGCAGAGTGAGGTTATGTCACGATAGTTCGTAACATTTTGCTTATCACATTTTTTAAAAACGGGAAACATAATTGATTTTTTCCAACACACGGGAAACGCCGATTGCAACAGTGATTGATTGAAAATTAGCCTTAAAGGCGTACACAATGCGCTTGCGCATCTTTTCAGTATAATGGAAGGAATACCATCTGGTCCCGCTGTTGTTGAAGACTTTAGCTTTCTCATGGCAGTTAAAATGTCTTCGTCAGTAAATTGAATATTACCTACATTAATTACATCATGAGGGACATTCTGAAGGCCATATTCCACCTGAGTAGAGTTAGCCGAGTCCTTTATAAACACACTCGAGAAATGTTGAGCGAATAGGTCACAGATGCCGCTTGGAGTGCTTGATGTTTCACTTGCAAGGAACATACTGGAAGGATATTATGTACATGCCATTTATTTTACAACAATATTGGATTAAATATACATTAAAGTACATTGGTACAGTAACACAATCTCATATTCGTACACCTCTAGTGTATATGTTTAATATTGTTTCATAAATGTTTGCGCTGTTTAATATAGGTATTGTTTTGTAAATGTGGTAGTAGAATCATCATCTGTCATTTTCTTATCATTTGTAATCAAAAATGTTCAAGTTTCCGTACACTACACATACAAAATCATTACTTGGTGTAAAAATGGCACAATTTCATATTCGTACACTTTTAAAAAGTTATTTCTTTATTTGTTTTACTTAGAAAAATAGATTTAATGACTACAAAAAAAAGGTTCATTGGCACAGTTTCCTCTACACTAGTTTAATAATTTCTCTCAAATTAACGTAATGGTTAAAAAAAGTAAACTAACTGCCATTATGGGACGGAAACTAATTATTACTTACCAAAATGAAGCACTTCATGAAACCTTCGAAATTGTTCAAAGATTATGTCCAACTATTTAACATGTCGTTAACAACTTTGATGTGGCAAAACGTAGAGCAGATATTGCGAAAAACTTGAACCGTAAAAAATTTACGATGAGGGATAAACGATTTTTAATTAGAAAAATTTCGGAAAATCGAGTAATTAAGTTTATATACATGGTAAATAAATAGAATCATAGCATTTAAGTATAAGTATGCTCTGGTACGGCTCGAAATGTATGGAGAACGGACAATTACAATGCTTGTGTTCTGAGCAAGAAGCTGTTCATCAATGAGAAAAACAAAGAATGGATTTTTTATATACTAAACAACATTGAAACATTTTATTGGAATGTTGGAAAGATTGTAAACTTTGTCTACGAGTACAAATTCAACATTTTTGACTCAAATGGCTGTTGTTTCGAGTGAAGAAAATCGAACTCAAATCTGGACGTAAAAGTCTTATAACAGCAGCTAAGCGCAGGCACAGTGGAGTTATTGTATGGGATATTATATGTCCACTAGAAGTGCTAGAAATTTGGTCTTCAATGATGGAATCATGGATCAGAATGTGTATTTTAATATGAATATCTTAAAATAAATTTTAAAGCAAAGCTTCCGTTAAATGGTACTTTCACTAATAAATGGTGGATATTGGAAAATCAATCAGGAGAAGAACTTAAAGCATAAGGCGTGCAAAAAACGTCCACAGTAAACTTATAATTGTTCAAATGTTATAGATTCTCCACTGCGGACCCCGTTTATTAACTGATTAGAAAAATAATTAGGTGCATTTGGATAAAAAGTGCAAAACTATCCGGATTATAATGAGAATGATCTTAGAAACTACTATTTAGAAGAATTAGATAGAAATTTTACGATTGAAAACTGTAGTTACAAACAGAAGCTACCACATTGAGTATTTATTATAGAAATTTCAATTGATTTTTGAAAAAATATGTGTATTGTACGAATATGAGATTGCGTGCATATTTGACTTCCTTTAGAATTATGATTATTTTTGAAAAAATGAGCATTTGTAGTACAAAGATAATTATTGCATCTTCCCTATGCTATCTACTAAACTATTTCTACATAAATAAAATGTCTCGTAAACTAATGTTTTACTTGTAAAATGCATATAAGCGTTCCGCATAGCGGTGTACGAAAATGAGATTGTGTCGCTGTATCCCGCTTAATCAAACTATGGTTTTCAATCAACGTGTAAAATTATAGTAAAAATCGATAAGCTGTGTGTATTTGTGGTGGAATTTAATTTTACATTTATATTCATGCTCCAAATATGTGCATGAAAATAAATTTAAAATTTCGAAATACTTTTTCTGTGATAGTTCAATTTTTAGATTAGCGCAAAGTTTCTTTCGAAACTGCTTTCGACACGTACAAAACTATGACTTTTTGTATATTTGTAATGTGCTGTATGTTTTTACCTTTCTAACCTTTTATTTCAATTATTATTTCGCCCTGCGCATTATTCTTATAATTGTTACAATGTTATCTTTCTCTGATAAAGTGTCCATCTAATCTGTACCGAATGACCCAATAAACATTATGTCGATGCTAAATGTCTGCTTCAGATCTGCATATAGGGCAGTCTTAGAGATCCGTCAAGCACTATATTCTGATTAAATGTTGATTTAATGCTGATATAATTCCAGAAAAGGAGAAATATTGCGCTATTACTGCGCAGAGACTGACAATCCGTTTCCTCCATTAGTAATACCATTATATAGCACCAATGTAAAATTGTTAAATTTGAAAGCCTATTATCGGCAATAAATATGCTATCATGGTGTCTCTGGTAGATCATGTTTAGACAAAAAAATTGGTGATTTTTTGTTTAAATATTGTTATACCAGAGACACCGTGCTATTAGAAAGCGCTGATGGGCTGTCATTAGTGTTTAGAATTTTAAAAGACTCTTTTCAAATAATATGGGATGAACATTTCAACCTTTAACCGTTTTTATCGCAAATTTCTTGTGATAAGTCTGAAACACAGGAACCTTGCCTTGCCAGCACTGCTGTTGCTGCCTTTAGGCTATATTGCATGTGTTTGAATGCAATGAAATATGCCGAATATAATTCTCAAGAGAAGATGCGAAACGAATAAACTATAAATCTATTCGTTTTACACACTTCAAATTAATAAAAGCAAACAATGTGTAAATTGCCAAGCTCACACTTACGTTTAATGTACCAACTACACTTAGGCGACGATGAGATAAAACGCACACGGGTACAAATCCGTTCCTCTAAATGAGAAAACTGACTCATGATTTTCGGAATACAGTGTTTCTTCATGTTATGAAAATACACCATGAATTATGTGCATCATATCATGAACTATTTGTTTGTAACGCAATATATGCGTTACTCTTGTTTCGTCGACGAGCATAATTTCGGGCGTTTTAACGTTGGTTATGATTCCAGTTATCATGAACTAAATTTCTCAAAACTGGCAACTTTTTTTATTAAAATTGAAAATAAATTAAATGATAATCATTTCAATAATAATTTTACTAAAATCACTAAAATTGGTGAAAATTCTCTCGTTTACTATTATTAGATTGGCGGAATTTTCATAAAGCCTTAATTTCAAAGCGATATTTATTCACCAGGATTTTTTTTTCCAAAAAACGAATTAGTACCCTAGTGGAGAGATTATAATATCGTCAATGATTTTTTTTTTGACGTAGGACTACGTCTTTGTTTTCGATATAGGGGTGCACGTTGCAAATTCTACAAAAATGGCATGTAACGAAAAGAGGTCCAATTTTAAACGCATATAATTCAGCCATCTCACGATAAATTTTCAAATGTTTTGCACATATCGCCCCGAAATACTTCTAAGAATAGATTCCAATAGATAAACCCAAAGATTTTTTATATCATTGCATTAAAAATTTAAATAATGAGCAACCTAGTCAAAATATCGCGCATTTACACACAGAAGATAGCGGTTCCCTAGTCCAGCACGACAGATTTGTGTACCTAGCGCGCTGCGCTTCTATGAATGACGTCATCATCGACTACTTAAACGGACGGATTTCGCCAAAGCAGCTCAGATGCTGTTGAGCGGCAGACGAAGCAGGTCACTGCGTTGTGTGTTTTCACAGCCAGTGCAGCTGAGTTAGAAGTCCGTTACACTGCCTATGGAGGTACGCTACCCAGGGAATGCGACTGTGCTTGCCGTTCAAACACTATGCTATCTTTTGTGTTGTGCTCGCTTCCAGCACACTTTTATGTATACTTATTAGTACACAAAATAGTTTGTGCATGCGAGTAGAGGTGTGCGCCGCGTAGCCGATTTCAGGTAAAAATCGTTGGCGCGCCGATGTGCCTACTATTTTTACATGCAATCGTAGGCGTGGCGCACACCTCTACATGCGAGCTCCATTTGCAAACACGGTTAACATAGTGTCGTGGTATTAGTTGTCTCTTTCATCAGCGTTGATTCATTTTGCTTTGTGCGCTTGGGTTTAAGGTTGACCAGAGAGAGCACAAAAATCGAAAACGAAAAAAGCAGTACTGTAACAACATTCTACACAAGCTGATTGATTTTTATGAAGATCTAACACACGGTGTGGAAAAAAACTGCTTTTTTCGTTTTCGATTTTTGCGCTTTCTCTGTCCAACCTTAATGTTTGTGGCGAATGTGTAGGTAGGTCGATCTAATTTGTTACTAAATTGCACAACGAAAGTTTATTATTTACGTTTGATCATTTCATTGACTCATTTCCTCTTCACCTTATTCATTTCCACTCATACTACAAAGCCTATTTATGAATGAATACATTGTCACTTGAAAAACCGTTGCAAAAACGCATCTTGTTCATATGATTAAGACCACTGCATTTAGGAAAGTTACAATAATGGCAAAATATAACTAGAATGCTTGGTCTATTCATGAAATGTGATTATATTGTCTAAAATTTGATTTTTCTTCACTGATCCGAGTTTTTTATCACACACAATTGAAAAGTTTTTACAAGCTAATCTTATGCTATAAAGATTTAGTTTCAGATATTAGTTCGGTCACAGTTTTCTGTCTTCAGTCAGATCTTCTTAAATAAGTTCAATCGGATTCAATGAAATGACCTGATAACCAAAAAGGTTTGGTTCAATATGTAATATTCGATGTTGATTGGTTGTGATTGAACCATACGTAAGATATATTTTTGATTTATTATTACTATAAATTTACTAAGAAAATAAATATTTTACATTAAGTAATATAGTCCTACGCCTACAGCTCGTGCAACCCCATAGGGCTGCCCCTTGTAGTTTTTTTTAAATAGCCCGCCTCTTACCCCCACACCAAAAAGCTCACAAACGGAGCCCCCTGGTAGTGGACACATCAGTTCTCAGCGTACAAAAAAAAGGTCAGCACAACAAAACAAAGTTACGAATCGCGGAAACGCTGAGAACAAAAAAACAATACGAGACCGACAAAACACAAAATTTGACAAGAAGCTACGGCGAGTACCCAGCGGAAAAGAAGCCTTTTGAGGGTCCCATCGTAGCTTTGCAGGAAGCTCATAATAAATTAAATTTATTTATTACTAATTGCTAGAAAAAATGCATTTATCAATTGTTTTTATTAAAAAAATGTTAACCAATTATAGCTAAAGGAATAAGCTCGATTGGTGGTGAACGAAGTTTATATTAAAAATTCTCCTATTTTATTTTTTTAAAATTAGTTTCAATTTTAGCAGTCCTGCACAATCTCACGACCCAGACGCTGGAACGATAGCCTACAGATTAGTTGCTCTGTTGACCTTTAGTTGGGGCGAAATTCTTGCAGGGTGACAGTTCCTGATCGGGTTGCGATGAGTCACCAGTAGCTGGGGCACTTTTTCCGACCGTCGTCATCACCAACTGCTTTCCTTCGGTGGACTGGCTGCTTGCTAGTGCTTGAACGAATACGAATGATGAGAAAAACCGACCGACAGATATTTATATAATCGCGCTAATATGTGCATACTATCGCTTTCTCGCTCGGTCTCGTGCCGTGCATGAGCCTTTCCTTTCCGTCCGGCTTCTAATGGCCTAACCAAAGGAATATGCCGTCTTTCCCCCACCAACTGCTCTCGTCAAGCAACCCAATGCGAATAATCATAGGAACAAACATGTAGTGGACCTATATATAAACTTTTCATTATTTTATTGTTCGGTTGGTCTACCATAATGACGGCTCTGTGCGGGATGGGCTGAAAATTTTCACTTTTCCGAGTCGCTTTCGAAAAAATTTTCAAAACGCAATTTTTTGTTATTAGTGCATGTTATACATACTTCAAATTTTAATACAGCATAGAGGAACATATTTTCAACAAATTGGCCTAAAAATCAAATCATTCTGTTAAGTATGATAAAAGTTATTAACGTTCAAAATCTGACTCGGCGTCGCAGCCGATATTTTGAAACGGGACCCCTATATTGAAAGCTTAAATGTATTCTACATTAAAATGAAAAAAAATCTCCTCTACCAAACGAAGATTACAAGCAGTAATATGTGCCTGTATATAAATCTGAAAATGAATTCTAGAGAAAATAATGAATCATGATTATAAAAGAGTGATTTATCATCATTGTTACCATACATTAAAAAATGAATGTAATTGAGTATAAGTAAATAGAAATAATCAAATTGTTGTGATTCATTTAGCTGACAAAAACCATCAAAAAATTATAATGTATCCAAATATCTGCTTCAGATCTGCACATAGGGCAGTATTATAGAGCCGTTAAGCCATTTATTTTGATTTAATGCTAATATAATGCCAGAAAAGGCGAACTATTGTGCTATTACTGTGCAGAGAGTGACAACCCCAAGCTGCTAAAATATCAAACATGTTATCGGTAATAATCATGTTATTGTGCTAATGGACTGTTGTTATCCATGGTTTTGCAACCATTTTTCTTTTTCGGTATAATTTACAAACAGGAGGAAAATTAAAATAGTGTTGAGAACTCCAACTGACTCTCTTCTAATGATATGCCATGAATATTTTAATCTTTAACCATCGCAAATTTCCTGTGCTAAGTCTGAAACAGAGGTACCTACTATGATTCCAAGATTGTATGTTAATATTTCGAATATAATTCTCAAGAAGAGATGCGTATCGAATAAACTCACGGTATTATTAGAGCATTATATGAGCGCAATATTGGCTTTATAATAGCACTAAATGCTTTGTGCTATGCTATACTATGTAAAGCGTTAGGATCCTTGAAGCCTGTGTGCATTATATCAACATTATATATGTACATATATACATATTTCGGCTGCGGTTTTATGGATAATATAACCTTGGTCACAAACGCGGTCCACGCAAACCTATACCTACGAACACACAAACATAAAAACGCCCCTGTGATTGCAATCAGTCAACTAGTTTTTCCACGCAATCATGCATCGGACACGTCCGGAAGTCCAGGTCTTCAGTTAGATCATTCTCATAAAAAGTAATTTACTTATATACACTAGACATGCAGTTGCAACATTGCCGGGAGCCACATTAGTATAATGTGGGGGAACCCCCTGTCTTCTAGCATCTGAACCGTATGCTTGAAATTACACATCAGACTCATGGTTCGTGCAAACATT